>NC_081251.1:12300577-12503077 GCF_030490865.1 Poecile atricapillus
ATAAAGGAATTGTGGCTCAGATCCCAAAAGGAATAAATAAAAGACTCTAACACATCCTGTGGTGACAGAAGACTGAAGCCCTTTTAGCTTTCTTCTTGGCAAAGCAATATTCATGGATATTTTAAAACAAACAAAAAATGCTTTTCTTAAACTAGATTTTCATGCTACAGCAGATGAAGGAATTTTGAATTCACTGGTGACAGAAAATTATTAACAGGTTATCCTTTTTTCCATCATGAGCAAGAACTCTTGCTACTGTCTCTCAGACTGTTCTGTGTGGGAGAACATTTCACACTTTCATGATTTCTTCTCATTTCTTTTCCTGTCCAGAATGACAGCACCGTTCTAGTGAAATGCTACTGAGTCATTAGAAATTAGTCAGTACATTGTTTGAATATGAAGTTGGGAAAAACAGAGTAAGATATTGTTTAATAGTTAGGTGCAGAGGTATTTTATCAATTGTCCAAGGAAAAAGGAAAGATTTTACTAGGAAAAATAATTTTTATCAAATATTTGACAAAATGATGCTATAACTCACAAAAGTGCACAGTATAAGTTCTGAAAAGCTGAATTTGGGACCTCTCAGCTCTCAGATACGTGGTTATTAGTGACCCAAAATGAAGAACTCAACATCTTAGAGTAAATTTTTACTGTTTAACCATCTTGTACAAGGGCTGGTCTTCAGGCCATGTGTCTGGTCACAAATGCATTATTAAACTGCTTTTCGTCCTGGTGGCCATCTTCATGGTCTCTACTGGGGGCGAAACATACACATCAAACACAATAGGAAAATTAGCCTTAATTGCTCCATCAGCTAAGAAATCAAGAAAAAGCTGATGTTCCTTCAATCCTGTCCATGTCTGAACAGAAAGGTTTCCTATCTTGAATCGAACATAGCCTCAGACTCCACTCCAAGTGTGCTCTTAGAACCAGCTTCCTCCCAGAACCCAAAGACCTGTGTGCCCTGTGAGCTGCAGGGAGGCTGGTGGGAGTAATGTCACCCAATAGTGACCTGGCCACATGCCTTCAGCTTTTGTTCTCAGCTAATGAAAGCATTCTTGGCAAATGCTTTTGCTTTAGGTCACCTTGCACTGGTCCAAGAATTCAAATTCAAGTGGCACAATATGAATGGTCCCAGCCATTGCTCTTAATTATGGCCTTGCTTCCAAAAAACAATCATAAAAGGCCTAGAGTCCTATTCTGTTATTCCTGGCTGGAGTGTCCTCTTGGCCAGCCAGCTTTGAACACTTCAATTTCTTCAGAAAAATGTATCAAGCTTCTCAATGAGAGCACTCTACAGCATTCTTAGTTCACTTTGTAGTAGTAGTAGTAGTAATAGTAGTAGTAGTAGTAGTTGTTGTAGTAGTAGTTGTAGTAGTAGTAGAAGAAGAAGAGTTTTTAGTGGAGGTTATTTCAGAAGAATGTGGAGGTTATTCCAGCAGAAGGGGCAGTTTGGCAAACTGTGTTTTGCTACAGTTTCTCTGACTGACCTTATTCTAACTAACATGAACAGGGGCAGCTCTGGATTGGCAGTGAGAAGAGCAGTTTTTTTCTTCAAAACTTTCTTTCTAATCCACAGTGTAAAAGATACTCTGTTCTGTTTTTTCTATGCCTCAGTTTACTTCAGCTATAAAATGGAAGTGATAATTTCTGTTGTAAAATACTTACATCTGTGAATTGAAAGCATTACAGAAGAACTAATTACTGTTATGCTTAAACATACCAGCATTGCGATTAAGTGATTTTTATGCCTTGATAATTATATTTCACTAGGGAAGAGTGGGCAACCATCCATCAAAGTCCCTGGCTGCGACTGAAATCTTAAGCTGACAGAAATTTTGTGGTGCAGTCATTGATAACCATGGTTTTGAATAGCTCTGAAACAAAGCTGTGAAAAATTCACAGTCTCTTCAGATTGACGTTATTTATAGCACGCCCCAGTATGAGGTAAATTTCAGTCACGTACAGCTTGTTTAAAAGCAGAGTAAATTTTTATCGGTCTCTTGAATGCTAACAGATGAAAGACTGTGTTCAAATCTTTAGGCCTTATACAGTAGACAGGATTGCAAGGCTAATTGGTGCTGCTGGCATTTGGTGTCAAGGTTAATATGAAATAAAGCCGGTTTAGAAAATTATTATTTATTGTTTTGTACAGATGGATTTAATTTGTAGCTTGGAAGTTTCACAAAGCATCTGTAGTACCCAGAGGAAAGTAAAAGGAGTAGAATAAATAGGAAGTGCAATAGGTACATAGTATGATTTTAGAAAAATATCCATTTCAGACAGCTTCACTTTAAGGACAGCTTCTGAAGTCTGTATTTGGCATTCCTTCTTACTAAATCAATGTTGAGTAAGGGCTCCATGATTTTGCTGAAAATTAGGCAAGAGCTGTTTGTTCCAGGCTTACATGGAACAGAGACTCATTTTACGACTTCTTCCTTTCATGGCATGGGGATTTTAGAAGAGCAAAGATATCAATAAAAGAGGAGTTGCAAAAGGTTGGCCAAGGATCTAGATCTGACCACAATGTGGCTAAACCAGATGTCCCAGAAGCCCAGCTTCCATTCAGGCACAAGTGCACTGCTGTCCCTTCCTGATGACAGCATCAGAGCTCCAGATCATCCAGAAAGCACTTTTGTTGGCCTTGATTTTCTCACAGCAGAATAACACCTGACAGTCTCTTCAGTGGCTATAGAGCACATTTTGGTTCCCCACTTGTGACACCAGCAGCCAAACCAGGCTTTGCATGCTGGTGTGAAGGGCATCAGTAAAAAGACAACGCACTGTTCTTGTAAATCATTGCCACTGCAATGGGGAGTGAGGCTGACTTCAGTGTGACTACATTCACAAGGAAGGAGTGCTAACACCTTTTTCCATAACCTTTACAAAACTGTTCCTTTCTGTGCAAAAACTAATGAATGAGTCAGGCTTGGATTTAGTCATTGTAAAAGAAGCGCTGTGTTGCTGAAAATTTGGGAAACCTCTTCTCCAGTGGTGTTGAAATTGCTGCATAAAGCATCTAAGTTCCCAAGATTTTGAAGAGGGAGATCTGGATGCCTAAAAATAGGATTCATCATGTCTAGCACACAGTGTTTCAGCTAGCAAACAGAAAATGCCTGAGAGGAAAAAGTTCTGTTTATTCACCTTCTCTCCACACCTTGCCCACTGGCCGTTCTGTGGTAGGTACTTATGTTAAACAAGGATTCAGTGCCAAAAGCTATTTCCAGATTCCAGGTAACAGCTTCATACATTTCCAAAGAAATTACTGGCTCACTTTCTTTCAAAACCTGCAATCAGTTCATCCTACTCTTCCCAAACTAACCTACTGTTTAAACATTTCCCTCCTCAGCCTGAAGCATTGTGAATTGCACCTCCTGCTCCCCTACAAAGCAGGTGATGGGTATGAGTTGTGTTTGCCCTTTCTCTTGTATATGAGCCAGTCTGAACTGTGGTGCTGAAAGCTCCATGGTGGGAGCTGGTTCTACAAGCCTGCAAGTAGAGGACAAGATCTGAGCAGAGCTGAAAGCTCACAGCTTCATTCTTTATCAGGAATGTCCTATCCACAGCCCTTAGCCTCACTTGTTCATTGAAGCATTATTTGGTTCACATGGACTATTAATATGGGCAGCATGTAACTCTTAAGCATTATCTTAAGTGAAATAAGATATTTTTTTGCTATCCTTTATGTGTGAGCATTTGTCATTCTATGCCTCTGACTAACTTTAACAAGAGTTGAGGGATTCAGATTGAGAGAATAAAGCTTCTTCCAATTAATGACATCAATGCAGCCCTTGGCACATTTTCAGAATGCACTTTTCTGTGCCACATAGTAGCACTGCATGAAGAAATAAGGACAATCTTTACTCCTCAAGTTCAACTGACTGCCCTCAATACTCTTTGGAAATGAGCTGGATAATCTATCTCAAGAAAGAGTGCGTGAAATAATAGCTGCTACAGGCAGGGAAGTTATAAAAGTTATTTATTTCTCTCATAATAACCCTAGTTGATTAAGAAAAAAAGAAAAAAAAACCCAAAAAACAAAAAAAACAGAAATCTCCCCAACCCTGTACAATAAATGGCTCACATTGTGCATTACTTTAATTCCATTTCACATCTACACATCCATATGCATTTACTGTTTTGCTGGGAGGGTTTAAATACCCTGAGCTAATTATAGGACAATATTTTCCAAGTTACAAGGGTTAAATTGAAAGCACAGCTAATGAGACACTATTCCTGGCTATTAAACTGAAAGAAAAAGGGTCTATTTAATTATAAAGTATGTAAAAAAAGCATAATCATCTTGTAATGTAACAGCTCTCATCTGGATTATTATTTTGGTTTACATTTATAAACACTGCCTGGCACATTATTGAATTGTTTAACATTTATGCGAATGTAGTTATTCTACAGAATAACAATATTGACACTGAGCTGGTTCCCTTTTAATTTCACCAACAATATTTTATATCTGGTAGATATATTTTTTCCTTTCTCAGAAATAGAAAATAACAAAATATAAAGGTGATGGGAAAGACAGGAGGAACTTATTAATCCTGTCTGCCAATACCTCGGTATGTTTTCATGTGGTCATTTGAAATAGTATTTAATTTCACTTTAAAAACCTATGAAATGTACTGTAGCTTGCAATTCTCAGCAAGCTAAAGCAACTGAAAAGCAAACTATGGATTTTTTTCTTTATTCTGACTCAGTTACAAAACCATTTATAGTACAAATGGTTCTTCCAGAATTACTTGTTAGTAAAACTTGTACTTCTAATAACTGATAACGTGAACAACTTTAAAAACTTATTGTTGCCAGAGTTGCTTGGATGTCACTTACTGGAAAGCTTTTAGTCCTCTTTCTTCACAGCATCCACTCTTATGTCAGTTCTTTGCCTTCCTTGCCAAGAGCTGCTGAGGCTCATCAAGTGGCACTGGCTGCACCCAGGGCAAGGCTTCTGTGCATGGAAAGGTGAGCTGTGGCTGGGATGAGCCATGGGAGGGAAGAAGGTGAAGTCAGGTGATTCTGTTAATCTGGGTGACCTGCAGGTACCACATGGTTAAAGGAGAGGCACAAGTAACCTGAACACTTTGGAGCACATCACTCAGCCACTGTGTAGGTTCTCTGGCAGACTGCTAGGGAATTCTTGCTGTGGCAGCTGTCAGCAGCAAAGTTGGGGATGTTTATGCCTATGGGTTTAAGGACTAGTTTGTGAACTTAATTGCATAGCTAATAAAGGCCTTTCTTTAACTCTTGAGCACGCTGAACTTCTGTGAAATAAGCAAAGCTTTTGACTGGAGGGAAGCTGAACATATCTCCACATCTCCCAGGAGATCAAAGACAGAGTAGAATATATATTATAGCAGTACTGAGGCATTATATTTCACTTCAAGAGGGTGAAGTATCTTAATTATCTGTCTCCTGGATTTAGAAACTGAGGTTTTACTAAACTAGAAGTTCTAAAAGGTCACAAGTAATTACCAACTGTCATTAGCTCCCTGTTAGCAGCTTTTTGTCATAGAATTTCCTTGAATTTATTACTAAAAAGAGAATGGAAATACAAAAAGCAATTGTTCATAGTTATCTCATTGGCCTATAATTGGAACCAGTAGTCTCACCAGATACAAGTTGAAGCCACTATTCCTCTCACTGGAGTGGAACAGGGATAAGGGCCATAACTTCTTATACATAATTGCCCAAATACATGCTGGGAGGAATTATAAACATTTGGAGTGTGACTTGTGGCATTATCTGAAAGTCAAGGATGTAAAAAAGAGCTGATGTCTTTATGTCCTTCTGTCTTCCCCCATCCTCTAAGCATACAGGTCTATGTCTTTCTATCACAGTCTTCCAGCTGACTTTCATTGAATTCTTCTCCTATTAAGTGTCTAATTACCATTTTAGAAGCTAATGGCACCCAAGATCTTCCTCCTTCATGTCTGAGGCTCTTTGATGCTGCCCACAATTGTCACTTGCAGTAGCTGACTACTCACTGGTCACTAGGAGATGGATAATTTTTTGATCCTCTTGTCTGAACTTGCACATAAAGGAAGGAAAACCAAAGAGCTTCTCTATGAACAGGAACACGAGGAAATGTTACTTTAGAGGAGCAAGACTACGTGTTCATGTGAGGAGAATGGAAGAAGAACCAGCTATCACTAGATTCAGTCCAGTCTTTTCAGATCCCACTTCATGCAAGAAAGAATGAGGATGCCTAGGATTTCCTGATAGCTGCCTCATTTGAAAAATAAAAGTGCTTTTTTATGGAAGAACAAGAAATAAAACAAGTTGCAACACATTCCTTATCCTTTTAATTACACAGCAAAGGAGAATAAATACATGGTTAATATTTCCACTTGCAATCCTTTTACCTATTGTGTTTCCCACCTGTTTAATTAGCACTTCTTTTTTTTTTTTAAATTTCTCCCAGTCATTTCCTGATGTCTGAACTGTCTCCCATCTCCTTGCATCTTTTCCCTCTAACCTTGCCCACAGGTTTTCATCTTTTTGTGTGATCCCCATCTTGAAAACATTTACATGTGGATTGTAGTTTCTTTCTGAGCATAATTTTTATGCTATACAGTGATAACATTTCCCCATGAATAAAAGGAAAAAAAAAAGAGCTTTGCTGGAGGCACAGAATGTGCCTGCACTGAGCAAGTGTTATGACCAAAGCTAACAGATGTGTGTCTGTGGAGCCAAACAGAACCAGGACCTTATACCAGCACTGAGAGCATTTCAGGGCTTTTACTTTGGGCTGGTTCTAGACTGGCTGTGCAGCTTAAATATTTGTCAGCTGCTGAAGTGCATTCCATGTTCTCCTGCAGTGCATCTTGTGTTTTAGGTTCATCCAAAGGAGCAGTTTGCACGCCCAGAGACTGCAAACCAAAGCACAGTAGTGGGGAGGAGGAGGAGGGCACTGCAAAAGCACATTCCTGGTCCAAGTTAAAACACTGATGTGGCTGCACCCATACTCAGGCTAGATATTTTCTCTCCCTTCCACCTTCTGCCCTCAACTATGCTTTAGATGGACCTGACAGAGCTCACTGATATTCAGTGAATGCTATATATTGCAGTGGAGCACCCAGTTCTTAGGGAGAAGGAGTACATATCTCTTCTGGCTGTTATGTCTGTGTAATATGCTTTGCTTTGCCTCATCTTGTTTCTGTATGGAAATATGATTTTATTATTTTTTGCTCATATAATTTTTTCTTTGGCTCATTTTATTAAAGTAGAGAAAAACACTTCTCTGGAAATCATGGAATCATGGGGTTTTCCCCACATGGTAAAATAAGTTGTTTAATTCACTTAGATAAAGACATTAAAACCATTTATAAATATAGTTTTTATTTCAGTAATACTAAGACACATTTCTGGTTACAAAATCACAATTATTATAATTTATTATGATCAGAAAAAATGTTTTGCAAAATATACTGTATTATTATATTTTTATAATTGTGTATTCCCTAAAATTTTGCATTCCCCTTGGAATTAGGAGTTTGCTTCAGGTCTGACTTTCTCCCTATAGCTTTTGATTGATGTCACTGGCTTCCAAAAAGTCTCCCCAATGAGACAGACATGTTTCTGAGAAAATGTGAGCATTTTAAGATAAAAAAACAAAGGTTCATTACAAAGTCAGACACAGTAATACATGTAAGGGGACTTCTGGGACTACTGTTCTTATTTTCACGCTTCTGAAGGCATAAAAATATTTCAGGAATAACCTTTTCCCTAGACCAATTCTGTAGTCTAGTGCAGTTTCTTGTTCCTACTACTGCCATTGGAAAACTGATCAAAAATCTCACTTATGTCTGGGTCAATTAATTTTTAATAATTTATATCCAGTTTTTATCAGGTCACATTGTTCTTCCCAACTTGATATTGAATTGATATATAAATGGAAAACTTTGTTATTTTCTTGCAGCCTTTCAGTCTTCATTTTGTCAGAGAAACATAGCAAAGTCACCATCTGAGGAAGAGTTCACTGCATCATTTCAGCAGCACAAGTACTCACCTATCTTAGCAGATTTAACTTGGGAACTCATTTACTGTTTTCTCAGGAACAGCTTGTTGATGATGTATTCATTTTGTTAATAAATGGATCTCTGTCTTTTCCCTTGACCATATCTAGTTGATGAATACCTAGTTTACAGCTGATGCCTTTATATAAGTCCCTAAGAAAAGCTGCAGCCTGGACTATTGAATTTCATTTATTACTGTGGTCCTTGACACCCTCCTGCTATTCACCCTTCCTGATACTAATCATTAGCTCACCTATTTCTTGGGCACTGAATCCTTCGATGACTCTTCTTTTGGCACCACCCATGGACATATCTTTCTTTTAAACAATAATGTTCTTTAAAAAATTGCTTGTAGGTGTAGAAATATACATTTTTTAATCCCCTATTTCATCAGAGAAAGCCATCAGAAAGGCAAACCTTAGTAAATATATTACAGCCGTTATGATTCTTCCATTTATCTTTAGCTACAAATATGTCCAGATTGTCTTCAGGCTTGATCTTGTAGCTGGGTATACAACTTGCCTTTATTTAAATTTTAGTGTTAACTTGCTGTTCTCCAGTTATTCAGTACTAATCTCAAAAACTTTTTTTTAAAAAAATTAAAGCAAATTGCTGCAAGATCAGATGAATTTGTTACAAATTCTGGAAGGTTTTCACACATTGATGTACAAGGATGCTTGATTTCGGCTTTTAATATTATAATTTCTATTTCCATGTCAATTTTTATATTTCCATTCACATTAAACCATTGGTCCTCTGATGCCACATTCAGTAGAAATATAAATGTTAAAAATTTTGGTAAAATTTACTTACTTTTTTCAGTCACACCTTGAAGTCTCACTGCATCTCCCAACACTCACTGCATAAAAAATTATATTTTAAAGTGCCTTCTCTTATTTATTTTCTCCTTTTTCAGATGCAGTTTTTAATTGGGATTTTTCCTGAATGTTGTAGTGCTCCTTCATGCCTTGTCTTTAAAATATTTTTTTTTTTTTTTTTTTTTTTTTTTTACAGAGCAGCCCTTATTTTATTTTGATTTTGATTTTTTATTTCTTTTACAATCTCTGCTTATTCTTAAGTATTTTCTGTGATTTGGAATAGTTAGTCTTCTATAGAGGGGTAGGAGTTCTTGGATTTTGTACCTTTAGTAGAGAGAATTCCTAAGCTTACACTGCAGTGAAGTCTATATGCTCATCAATGCAGCTGTCTTTATTAACTAGGTAACTTAATTTGTCCATTTGAAATGGAGAACTCAAGTTATAACCATACCCATGAGTACCTTTTCATTTCATTTAAGTGAATCAGACCAGGATTGACTAATAACTAATAAAGTTCTGTGAATATCTCCAAAGATCATGAGATTAGAAAAGGTAAAGCTAAAATAATCTCACTGTCATCTTTGTGTTTATTTTACTGTTATTTTCTGTAAAGAAAATTACTCAGAAAGGGTTGAGACCTTTTATTTTTAGCATCAGTTGTCTTTCTCACTATACTTGAAAAGAGAAGCCATTCAGGCTACAATTCCAAATAGAATTTAATGACTTTATACATTATTCAAGTTCATCATTAGGTTTAGAGGCACAGAACTTGTGCTACGGCACTCTCTGGTAATGATGCTGACACAGGCAGACTTTGCTCTCTTCTCAATGTGTGTGGTTATATTCATCATATGTCATTAGTCTACTTTAAAGTCAATGTAAGAATGTGAATACATTGATCTACCAAGTCTTGCTTTAGTTACAGCTTTCCTGAGAAACACATACCCTTAAATACCTCTGTTTTAGTCATGTTTCCTTTTTAACAACATCTTTCTTGGCCTATAATATTTGCTGTCAGTTCTTTTTTAGTATTGCAAGTTTCTCTACTATGTTCTACAAACATTTCTATTGTTTCCAGTTTCTCAAGTAGATGAGATAGGTCTTTTTGCCAATGATTGGTGCCTCAGAGGAATACTTTTACAGCATTAATAATGTTGTTTGGGTTTTTTTTCTGTTTGTATTTGTTCTTTACTTTCTGGCATTCTGTTATAAAGAGCCATAACATTGACCAGCTTCATTGCATAAATTAATGGAAGCTCATTGAAATTTGTTTGAAATCTGTTTGAAAAACATGCAGATAGAGTATGACAGGGAGGCTATAGAAAGTTAATGGACCAGAGAATGTGGACATACCAGATACCTGATCTATGTATCTGCTTGTTGCACACTGCACTTTAGCACACGTGCTCTAAAACACAGCAGACAGAGCAATGTCAGAGAACAAAAGTGACATCAAATGCTAGAAGCACAATCTGCTACTGTAGCCAGCCCAGTGCCCAGAGCATGGGGAGGAGATATATTCACTTTGTCCTCTGCTTCACTCAGTGGTGAAATACAAGAGGCTACTATGGCAACATCACATGGTACATTTGTTATCTCTGAACGAGAATGTGTTGAAGGAAGTAGCAGATCAGTATGCCATGTGTGCTTTCATTTTCTGGAATGTTTTCAAGGGAAAACATCTGTTCAGATATTTTTCCTGGGATTATGGCTTCAGTTAACAAAAATGTGAAGAGGAAGGGATGCAATTTTCTCTCACACTGCACTCTTCTCCCATATTTTTTTTTTCCCCTAAGAAAGTATAGTTTTGTATCCTATATCATGCTGGTTTTCCTGTGTAGAATGTATATTTGTGTCTTTACTAGTTTCCTTAAATGAGAAAAAACTAAATATTCCTTTGAACGCCTGTGTAAGGATATTGTGGGTAGGTGGGAATGGAAGGTATGGCTGGGAGGTTAGCCAAAATCTTTCTGTACTAGCTGCAAGCATTACTTTAAGATGTGAAAAAAATTATATTCCTACTCTTTTCATAGAAAAGATAATCTGTGGTTAAAATATAAGAATCCTGGAATTTGAGAAATATGTATTCCACTCTTGGCATGGCTATTCAGGTGTCATTGCTGACGCTAGACATGTTCTTTAATATCTGTATGGTTCAGATCATCTCGATATCATATCCACATTCTTGGTTTTGGATGCTAAACTCCCTGGATTCCTTTCACTTAGCTTCAGACATCTGCAGTATAGACATTTACATTTGAACAAGCTGTCTAGGCTTCCTTTATAGTGAATGGAAAAATGTAGAGATTTCGGATGCCATTCATCTGGACAATTTTAGACATCTCAGTTAAACTAAGACAAATTGCATCCAAAAAGTGCCTTTTTCTTTCCACTGATGAAGTCACAAGAAGAAATTAAAGATTGAATATATTAAATTTTGGACAGACAAGTACTACCTTTGCAAAGAGAATATTCTCTGTTTATGTGTGTTAGTAAAGTAGCTTTGCTGATGTGCCCCTTTGTCACAGCTGTAGTTTCAGTGTGACACTTGAACACCAGCTACAATCAAAAACTAAACTGTAGGAGGCCCCAGTGTTCTTCCTTACTTAGAGATCAAGGCACATTTCAGTCAGAGACACAGATGAGAAAACTGATTGAGAGAAAGAAAAAAAAAATAATGTTGGTCATAATCCCAATATTAGGGTTTTTTAAAATACTAAAAAATAAACTTTTCATCATTGTAATTTTTTTAATTGTTGTTTGAAATTATATCTGTAGTAATGGCCAAGTATTTTAAAAGAAGAAAAAAACAGAAACATATTTTTCTTTACTAGAATATGCTTGTTATTGGCAACTGAAATGTCTTCTGCTGCAAAAGGTTTTCAGTTTCATGCCAGGATGTTTGGTTAAAAGGCAATTGAGAGAATCTATTGGCAACTGAAATGTCTTCTGCTGCAAAAGGTTTTCAGTTTCATGCCAGGATGTTCGGTTAAAATGCAATTGAGAGAATCTAACTGCCAGGGAAGAAAAGTTCAATTAATTTCTTAGTTGATGGCACATACTACTCTGAGATGTTCTAGTGTTTAAGATGCCCTGATGGGACAGGCAGCCAGCACCACACAGGACCTGTGAGAGCTCCTGATAATTGGGAGAGCCCTTTGAAACCAGATGAAACACAGGAGACATCTAAAATGGTGCTGAGGTTCCCAAGTATGCACATCTGAGCTGGGCACACAGAGAAAGGAGAGTCTCACTCCTACATTAAGTATTGCTTTTGAAATGCTTAAGTAATTAGTGTCTCTCAAAGCCAGACTCGTATTGTCAGAGTCTTATTCAGAAGAGAAAGCTAGGTTAGAGGTTCTGAATGGCCTTATCTAGGTTTTATATCTTCCAAGTATCTGTAGCAAGTTAAAAGGGCAAGATCTGGAAATCCTGCCCTTCAGAAAACAAAGTTAGGATATGAGTCATTTTTCACTTCCACTAAAATCAATGGGGAGAGCTGCTTCTAACATATATTATACAAAGCTTATATAGGCACAGGAAGATATCTTATTCTGGAAGTTCTTTTATTCTTTCTGTGTCTAAGGTTAAGGTGACATCATTCCATACCTACCCTAGTAAGAACCATCTCACAAGCAGAGCCACACCAAATAAGTAAAGAAATTGAATCTGAGGTGAATAGAGGACAACCTTCGGAGAAACTGTATCTCTTTCTTCCAAGCTTTTAGTCAAAAGTAAAAATGTCATGCAGAGTTTTCTGATAACTCAATAAGTGTGAGATACATTAATCACTTTCTTGCAGAATGCTGTCACATATATTTGGTAACAAAGGCCAATTTTGTGAAGGTTTGTAGCTTATTTTCAGGCTTCAGGTTTTACTTGCAATTTGCATCTCAGGTTAATCTTATCCATGCACAACTGCAAGATGTTTGATGTCTTTAACTGAAGCAACTGAAATAGAATTAATGAGCTGAAACAAAAGCAAACGCTAATTTCCAAGACTTTAGCTACAACGGTTTAGAGAATGTTTCTTCATGGCAGCTGCATTGACTTGAAAGGCTTTGTAATGTAAAGGATTTATGAAGAAGACAAAGAAATTTTCATCTAAAATACATACAGTCAATTTAACAGTAACTAGGGCAGGAGACAGTGAAATAAACACAAAATACTAAATAATAGAAATACAAGTAGAAAAACAGATTAAAGGAAAAAAATATAAAATAGAAGAGCAAGAAAAAGCAGAGTGCTCTGCCCTTGGCTATGCTCTCAGAGTACTTAGGACAAGACCCAAGATTTTTCATTAATGTATGAGCTGAAGGAGCTTACTGTGCCTAAAGGAGATAAAGAGATCCCAACTGCTTCTACTAGGAGGGTCCACTGCCCTCACAGCAGGAGATGCTGCTCTGACTTCTCTCTTTGGGACAGTAGCAGCTAAGTTTGCCTTTTCTGGCACAGGAAAAGCTGGAAATGGGACTGTGGCTGTTTTGTCACTGTCAATAACCCACTTCCTTCAATGAAGGCCTGCTTTGCCTCTGCACAGAGTCAGTCCTGGTGGGAGGATTTAGTTTTGTCTCAGTGCAGGAAATATCTTAAAAGTCCCTTGTTAGTTCTCTGCCTTTGATGTCAATCTCAGAATTCGTACCTTTCCTGAGGACCATTGCATGCTGCTGCATATTAAAAGCTTATCTTTCTGTCTTACTGTGAATATCTGCAGGATCAGAACTTTTCCTGGTAAAAGTTAAAAGGAGAGTTTTCTGTTGAATCATTTTACATTTTTTCATATTATGAAAGAAGTAGAAAAGATTTGCTTATGGCAGCCATGCTTGGACTACATGACCTTCTGCAAGGCTTTTAGAGTGGTTGACATATAGAGATTCAATGCAGACTGAAGTTTCATGTAAGTCAGGGATATTCTGAATCAGGTGAAAATTGGGAAGGGGCCTAGACAGAAACAGCATGATCTTCTTGGGAAAAAAAGAAGTATTCTTCTCTGTGACTCATCCTCATTCGGTTCTAGAGATGGACTGTATAGCCTATAACAGACTCCTGTTATGGGATCATGTAAAAATATCCCTGACAGCAGATGGACTTTGAGTCAATGAAACATGATTACAATGAAAAAAAAAATTATTACATTTTACAATTCTACAGACATGTAAGTTTTTTTAGATGAAGAAAGGATTTTGGAACTGTGTGAAGTATTTTTATTGAGTCTAGATTTTTTTATAGCAAGCTGACAAATTATCGGGCTTATGTAAAATTAATATTTTGATTGTTTTCTTCCCTGAGAAAATCACTTTCTTCCTAACCTAATGTTGGTACAGGATGTTGGGTACATGGGTAATTCCCATTTATGCAGTGATGTGCAGCTCCTGGAAATGAAGCATTATTACATCACAATCCTCAGTTTCCATTTCTGGGGAGGTAATACTGAGTATATGCCATATTTAGCCTCTATCAGTTTCACAAGAATGAGTGTCCAGCATTGAAAAAATTATCAGGCCATACGAAATGTCCTTATGGGTCAGGTGAGTAGAAATGGTTCTGCTTCTGACAGTGGCAATATGAAATGCTGTTTTGAGAGAGCACATGAGCCTGCTCACACTCTGTAGTTCATCTCCCATTAAAATTCATTTATAAGGAATGGAGAAGACACATCTCTCCTTAGCTCTGCCATCACTGATTTATTAATCTGGTGTTTATGAATTGATCTAATCTACTTTGAACCTGCTATAACTGTCCTCTCTTACAACTTCCCATGGCCATGTGTTTCAGAATTTTAACTAGCTATTGCATAAAGAAATACCTTCCAGATAATGGTTCTACATGCCATCAGGACTTTGCAGGAGTTTATTATACACCTTCCAGGCTTTTAATCTTGAAACACAAATGTTCCAACTTTTCCAGTGTTTTCTTGTAAAATAGCTCTTGCATCACCTACTTACTCTTCTCTATACTCTCTCTAATTCCACCATGTCCTTGAGATCACAGAGAACACTGTGAAGGTGCAAAAAAAAGTACCATACACATGCAAAATTATGTCATTTGGGTGGCCTTCCAGTGATGTGTGTTGTCTTGATGGCTATTTCTAGCTCCAGCCAAAGACATTGTGAGATCCTCCTGTTGTTTCTTATCACTAACATAATATTCAGCTATCCAAAAAATCTTAATTTAATCCCCACACTTGAAGATGTCACAGTTCATTTACATTTTCAGGTCATTAATAAGGAAGTTGAGTAAAACAGGTTCTAGAACCAGTCTCTGAGGTACAATACTAGCAATTCTTCTCTATGCTGAAAATGAAACATTAAGTCTTATGCCTTCATCCTATTCTTTTATTCACTTTCAGTCCTGAAAAGAACTCTGTTCTCATAGCAAATGAGTGTTCTAATTATTGTTAAGGTTTTTTTAACAGACTTGTTTCAAAAAATCCTTTAAAATTTCAAATGCATATTATCCGTATCTTTCCCCTTATAGATGGACACCCTCATTCCCTGGTTGTGTCTTCTGAAGAGCTTCCAATCTAAAGAAAAGCATAACTGTATCTGTTGCCTTAAGAAGCTGAAACACCAATGCTTTTCCTTAAAAATTTCCTATTTGTTCATTTGTGGCTCAGTTGGGCCCAATAATTATAGTAAGTTTCTCAAGGCAGAGGCAGACTTTATGCTCTGTTCCTACAGAATCAAAGCTCCAGCTCAGAGCTGAGACTTTTGTGAAAGCAGCAGTACAGCAATATCTAAATTTCGTGTTATGTTTTTTGTCAGTTATCTCAAACCATTCATCATTTCTCTTCCAAGGTAAGGAAAACCAAAGAGGGAAAGGCACTCAATGAAAGAAGCAGCAGTTAAATTCAGGTCATCTAAATCCTAGCTGGACTGTGTCCTAAGCCATGGGATCCTAAATGTAAAGATGCATTAGCATTTTCTCAATATCTCCTGTCTTTTTCCATTAGCAGTGAGCAGAATTAAAACCCTGCACCTGGAGAAAGGATATACTCCATTCAAAATAATTTGGAAATTCAGGTTTATATGCACTCCAGATTCTCTTTTTTCTTTTTTTTTTTTTTTTTTTCAGTTCAGGCTCATCTCTCTAAGATACTTTTTTCCTACTTAACAGGTTTCAAATCTTTACACTTTCTGTTGGCAAGTCTTCTAACCCCCAACACTGAACCAACTTTTGTCTGCTTCACACTTAATCAGCATTCCTTTATTAAAAAGCTATTAATTAGCTTCTCAGTGGTCCAATCTACTGACTATTGTGATAATTGTAAGACTTTTAGAGCTTTGCTCCCCCCACTTTGTTGACAGACTATTGGACTTAGAAACAGCACCACAAGGAATGTGGGCTCATCTTTGTTTCAACATACTTAAGGTGCTTTTATCTGTAGGTTTGCCTTGAACAAAATCCTGTTCAAATTGTATTAAGCCCCAGATAAACCTCTCTTTCAGATTATGGTTTCCAACTGAACTCCTGTGCACTGAAGAGAGGGCACCGAATTCTTGATTGTTTCAAGAAAACCTCTTTGAGTAATCCCTTGAGCTTGCCTACAGGGCTTGGATTTCCTAATGGATGCTTTGATGACAGGAGATAAGAGCCAAAGGTACCTTTATTCTCTTAGAAATTGCTCCAAACAAACAACCTCAATGATTAAAGCTAATAGAAATACCTGGAAGATTGATAGTTTGCAAAGCACTGCTGAGTGAATGAATAACTTCCCCTTTAGTTCCAAAAGCTAATATTTGTCCACATTTGCTGCCTTTTAAGAAAGTGCAACGAGGTTTTTTTGTATGAAGAGTGTTGATCAGGAACAAACAGACACCATTTAACTGTTATTTGAATTTTAAACAAAGCCTTCCTACTTCAGCTGTGGAGGCAGCTTTCTGCATGGCCCCATTTATAATAATTCAAACATGGCACGGGGAGGGTCGCTAGAGTAAAGTACATATAAGTGTGAACATGATACTCTTGTAAAAGTCTTTAATGATGTGAATGGGCAGTGCACTATGGCATTCTATACAGGGGTTTTAAATTGCACAAAGGCCCTGTAAAACTTCTATATCTGTTCCCAAGCAATACACCTATCAGAGGGTTGAACAAATGGAAACCAAACTCTGCAGCAAATAAAAGTCTTAAATTTACAATGCTGGATTATAAAATGGTGTCTCTCAACAGCAGCCCTGACTTGTTTCATGTTCTGATGAAATCATTGCTTGTGAATGCCAAGAAATTCAGCTGTAAACTTTTGGCAATAAGTAGACTTTTCTTGGAAGTGCTGGTTTTGAAAACATCTGTAAGTAAGGAATCCACTGCAGAACCAATAAAAGGAGCTGAAGAGACCAAAACTTTCAGTAACACCTCGTAACACAGGCAGTGCTGTGAGTGCCACCAGGCCCTGCTCCCTGGTATGTGGGTTATGTACATACCAGAGTTCATTTCCAAAATGGAGGGTTTATGACTCCCAGTGTCCCAGAGCATGCAGTGGGGGAGTGTATCACATAACAAAGTAATCTAACAATACAGCTGAAAAGAGTTGAACATTTTGAAGTGATGCAGCCCAGGGTGGGTGGTTCTGATATTGAAAATTCCTCAGGTTTCTTTAATACAACATGGGGAAAAAAACTTTAACCTTAGAAGGAACTACTCTGAATGAGTGTTTTAAGGTAATTCTCATTTTATAACCATGTTGAGGTAATTGAATAATAATAATAATTTGAATTATCTACCTTTTCTTAAAAGATAGTCACAGGATAAGACCAGAGGTTTGAGGGTGAGGAGGATATGGGTATGTTTTATCAGCTGAAAAGGAGATTATGAGCTGCTGTTGCCTCAGAGCTTCGTTCCCTTAGGCCAGGTCATCACTGGCCTGTGGAGTTCAGCTAAAAGGATCTACTGAAATGGAAATAGAAGCGTGAAGGGAGACTTCAAATTGTATTTGATTCTCTGACTGACCAATTCTCTGCTCTGGCTTGAGCCTTCAACAGCTTTAAATGTGCCGTCTCCAAAATCAGCCTTGGGAAAGAATTTTGATACAAAGAGGACACAGACACATTTAATTTAACTTTTCCTCCCCTTGTTGCACTTTTTCCCCATTCTTCCACTACATTGATACATCCTGTGGTCCCCTCAGAGAATGGGGGTTCCCACACATGATGAGATTTTGTTCTCTGAGCAGAGCTGCTCTGATTACACCTGAAATTTTGTGACCAGATCCCTTCCCTATCCTCTGCATTGTGGGGAAGGAAAAGGCTGTCTTCCTGCTCTTCTCTCTCACTGTTGCCTGGTCCCTCACAAACTATAAATCCCCTGCAACTGAAAACAGTGCAGTTTGTTCACTGATGCCTACCCAGCAGGAGGGAAACCACATCAGTGTTTGGCAGAGACATGAGCAAAATCTTTTTTTCTATACTTTTGTCTCCTTTTAATAAAATATGATGAAAAAAAAAATAAAGATTTTATTGAAGAGAGTAAAAATAATTATTTAGTATTATTTCTGACAACTGGAATGATGACCCCACTGCATGATAATTTAACATTTTTCTTTTTAACAGCCCTGTTTTCATGCTGAGGGACACAATTACACTTCCTTTTGAGTGCACAGCTGCAGTCCAAAGCAACTAGCAATAGGACAAGGGCAAATGGCCTCAGGTTGTATCAGTGGAAGTTCAGGTTGGATTTTAGGAAAAATTTAATCACTGAAGGAGTAGTTGTGCACTGGAACAGGCTGCCCAGGAAAGCAGTGGAATCACCATTCCTGAGTGATTTTAAAAATGAGAGCACATGGCACTTTGTGGTTTAGTGGGCTTGATAGCATTTAGTCAAATATTTGATGATTTTGAAGGTCTTTTCCAGCCCTAATGTTTCTATGGTTCTGTGATAATTTACATCTTGCAGGAGTTTAGATAATTTCTGTCCTACACTGACATACCTTCCACATTTATGTTTGTGAGGTTTATGACTGATAAACGCTGTCAACTTGACAGCATCTGAGGTTACGTGGATTTGTAGGATGATGATAGCATAGATGAACAACAAAATATTTCTGCCTTTCACAAGCCATTAGAAGACTAGGTTTCAGAACTCTGATCAGTCTAAAAATCTTTTGGGAGCATGGCCCTCCAGGCCAGCCTGGAGGCAGGAAGGGTACAGGACTGACATCAGTGCAGGTTTTGGGGGGTTCTAGGTAAAGTGCATCTCAGACTCAGTACAGAGGTGCTTTCCCTTGTATTATGCTAAAATATGGCAGATCCACACCTTAGGAGGACACTCAGGGTGGCAAAACAAATCTCTCTCCTCTGAATTTATGCTCCTGCTTGTGCAGGAGGAGACCAAAGTAAAGCCTGTGGTTTTTCAATCAGGCACCAGGTCATACCATGTTAATCTGACCCATGACTCCATCCCCAACAGGGGAAAAATGAAAGTCTATCAGCTATATAGTATTCAGCAACTAAGAATTTCAGGAGTAATCCTAATATATGTAGTATGCACTCTTCAGTGACGGAGAAATATTAAAATATCACCTGGCTGAAAAGACTTTATTGTGATATGCTTTAACTTGTGCTTTCTGCTTCTTCCCAGTCTCCTGTTTTCTTTTCGCCCCAGTAGTGAACTAAGATCAGTCACACTGACCCACTGCAAGTATTTCCTAATTCTCCTAATGAGGACAACCTTCCTGACAAATCTGATCCTGGAAACCCACATAATTTGTGAGTATGAGAAAGATTAGATTAATATTTTAGAACCATTATTAATGATCTAAAATACAAACAAATATGGTTTGTCACCCCAGATGCTAGGAATGGTCTGTGTAAATGATTTTTAAAGCCTGCACTTTAAAACACCTTAACACTAAGTGAAATGAAAACTTCTTCATAAAGAAAAAAGTTGAAAAACAAAAACTCAAAACAAGTAATTTTTAGCATACTTCATTATGTAAATAAACAGAGAAATACAGATATTATTTCATGTCTCATTAATATTAACTGCTGCTTGTTGGAAAGTAACTTTTCAATTCTATTCTATAATACATTTTCAGATTTTAGTATTCTCTTTTTCTTTCACAAAATCAAGAAGCAAAATTGCTCGTGATTCCTCAGAAACATGATATAGAAATCATTCAACATTCCAAAAAAGCACACCAGAGATGAGAGAAAAAGCTATATTCTGAAATAATCAATAACTTCCTAGTTTGGTTACCCTTCTAAAGCTGGTAGGCGAAATTCTTGACCAGTTCCTTTGAAACCCAAACGTAGATGCTGATTCCCTTCACCAGGGCACTGTATCTGAAACAATTGTCTTGCTGGTTATTTGGGAGGAAAGAGAATATTTTCTGAAGCATGTTTGTAAAAAATAGCATGTTTTCAACACCAACAAAAGCAGAACAGCTCTCTTGCTACAGCTGAGCTTGGGAAAGTCCTGGAAGGACCCTGTGGAGCTTGGGATTTCTTAATCAGAACTTCTGCAGCCCTTTGAAGGCCCTGGCTCATCTTGGTGATGATGGACGTGGAGTCCCACTCCCTCTGGGCATACACATCCACTCTCCCTCATATATGAAGAATAAAGGTGGAATTTAATGTTCCTTGATATGACAGATATCTTTGCAGTGGTGCTTGTTCACACATACAGAGAATATCTTCACTTCTCTCTGGCTAGTCATGTTCCTAGAGAGCTGCCACAAGTACCTTGCACTCCCAGCTCATCTCTTTCCCAGTTTTACATCTGCATCGTGTCTGGTGTTGCTGCCATGGTGTGGTCCATAGGGCAAAGGGCTCCTTGCTCAAGGCCACAAGTGTGCTCACCCCTGATATTCCTGTGCTGCTTGCAGAGACCAGCTGGGGAGGCATTGCTGGCAGCAAAGGGCCTTTGATGCTCAGCTTCTTTCCCACTTCTATGAGTGAGAGAAGGTGGTAGAGAGGAAATTACATCAATAAATCTGTGCTATCCTATTGTGGGAATTTTTGATAAAAATATCCATCACAAAGAGAAAGCATGAGAGGTCAATAATAGAAGAAAAAGTGGCTATCCAAGTTTATTGTCATTATTCCAGAGGATAAGTGGGGGTGCATTAAGTTCTCAGCTTTTGACACCATTGATGTCAGCCCTTGGGAAGTGGGCTAGGCCACTGCTGAGGGCGCTTGAGAAATCCCACCTACGAGTCAAACAAACTATATTAGTCTAGTGACCTGTGTTTGAACCCACTTGCCTTTTTAAAATAAACCCCTGTACAAATCCCAAAAGAAGCATGTGGTTAGTTCACATCATGGACTAATAATAGCTTACATCATCTTATTTTTAAAATTAGTCCTTTTTTGAATTATGGGAATGTCAGAAATAGTGTTGGAAAATTCCAAAATCTAGCAATCCTATCTTAAGAGTGGTCAAGCCTTATTTTTTTTTAACCTATTTAAAATTAACACCAACCTACCCCCCACACACCCCACCCCAAAAAAAAAAAAATCCCAACCTCTAAAACTACAATCTTTGTCTGCCAACTTTCGGTCTGGAACACATTTTTACAGCACTTATAATCCCCAGAACAAACCTGGTTTATTCTGGAAGAGCTGACAGACCTCTAGCTATTCCAGCTATGTTAATAACTCAGCTGTATTTATTTTTCATTATATTTAAATATAATTGGTTGACGTTTAAGACTAGTTCAATTTGATGAGAACCTTTTCATTTAAATATCAGTTCTTGGAAATTAGTCCTTTCTTGGGTGTCTTTCGGGGCTATTATGCATATAATTTTGGGATTGCTTTTTAGATTTTCTCTACTACCTCATTCGTGTGGTTTTTCTTTTAATTCAAAGTGCAAGAGGAAAAATAAGCATTCTTATGAAACATATGGTATTCAACTGTGGTTTAAATCCCAGTATGAGGAATTCCACTAGAAGTTTCACACGTTCTGTTCTGGTCTCAATTAAAAAATATTGGAGCTGGCCTGGCACATCAGTGGAACAGCTCTGTGCTGGTGTGCATGGATCCTTGATGCTTTCCTCAACTTCTTTGGATTAATCTGGATTAATGGGGGCAAAGGGAAAATGGTCAAGGTGTGAAACAACCATGGAAAGTCAGAACTGATTTTGTCAGGGACTGCTGATGGGATTGCTGTGGGATTAGTTTTAATATGAGGTGTCTGTGCTCTCCAGATTAAAATATACTTTTTTCTGGACAAAACATGACCAAGATGGAAGACCTTTGAAACTGAGAATTAGGAACTAAAGAAAATAAACTCAGTAAAATGATTTTGAAATACCAAATCTAGCCAACTGTTGTCTCAGAGGGAAAAAACATTCTGAAGTGAGAAATGTAGGATTTGAATTTTAACTATTGTCATACATAAAGGGGGATGGAAGTGGAGAGGAAGTCATAATTATTAATGTTATCATTGATGTTAAGTAAAAAGTGTAAATTTAAGGAGAGATGAGAACAATATTTTTATATCATTTAGAGGAACCATTTCAATTACTTAATCCAATATTTTTCATAATACAGGATGAGGAGCCACACCAACCCTTTTCTAACTGAAGACTTAAGCTTTTTTTTAAAGACTGATCTTTTTCTAGAAAATGTGATTTAAGCAGGAAGTCTTAAAGAGATGGATAATCCATTGGGGAATTTGTCCCAATTGCTCTCCTTCTGGTAAAAAATTATTTTCATTTTTAAAATCTTTTTATGTATTTCTCTGCATGATTACAGTCTTCAGCACCTCTTTCCCTTATGATTACATGATTAGTGATTATATGCAATTATCATTTGGTTGTTAGCTTGCTATTTTATTAAGTAAATACACTAAACTGCTTAAATCTCCTGTGACATATTTTTCAAAACCTTGAATAATTTCTCAGGGCAAGAACTAAGGTGACTTTCTCAGCCAAATTATTGCATTGAAGGTTCATATAGATTGGGTTTTCCAAATGATTTGTAAAGCCCTTTGAGAATCTCTTCTCTCAAAAACACAACTTCAAATTTTGTGGTTGTGGTACCCTCCCTTGCTCTTTGAACATGAATCTTCCACTTGCTTGTGCAGTGTTAGGAAACATGCTCAGCTGCACTCACCCTGTCAAGGAACCTTAGATAGTGTGAAATAGAGTGGGGTTTCATTACCAATTTTCTGAATTATCAGCAATAATTGAATAGAATACTTTCTTTCAGATAATTTGAAAAATATTGAATTGCAACTCAATTAGGAACAAATCTCTATAGGAGCTAACACTTTCATGATTACCCATTCACAGTTTAATTAAAATAGATGTGTCAACTATTTCACTTTCTTCACACAATTAGGTGTGTTTTGGGCTAAATCGTATGTCATAAAATGTGAAAGGTTTCAAAATATTAAAAAAATCAATATTAACAGAAAGAGTTATTAAAAAAAATCCAATTTTTCACTTCTATGTGTCTGATAAAAAACTTCTAAGGGAAGAGCTTCCTTCTACTCCCCTTTTTGTACATCTGCCAGAGAGGAGAGTCTTAGATGGTTTCTTAGTATGAGCCACTATGTCAGTTTCTGAAGTCTTATGAATGAGAACCTGTTGCTCAACCTTTGATGAAATCTCTTGCACTTCAATATATCAATAAAGCACATACTGTGTCTGACAGACATACAGAAACAGGCACAGCTGTTTCCTGGTAATCACCAAGGTTCTCTGTTCTCTAATGGAGCCCAGGAAGGGTTGACACAGACACAAAACTGTTGCAAATCAGCATCTATGAGTCTGTAACCAGAGAATTTAAGCCTGGGCATGTAACACATACTGTGCACCCGATCAGAATGCAAAATCAAGTGAAAATGCAGAGCTCTCAGAGTACAATTTGTGTTTGGTACAGGAAAATTAACCACTTCAAAGCCAGTCAATAATATGTAAGACAATTTTTACAGTGCTTGCTATCACTTTTTTGTCAGGAAGAAGAAAACAGACATGGGTAAAAGAGAAAAGAAAGTAAAGGTACATGGAAAATGAAAATAAAGCATAGGAAAACTGGTGTTAAGGCAGAATTAGTCTGTTCTGCACCTACTCTGTTTATATCAACCAGTTAGTAGCCACACAAGCAGTGAATTTAAGCAATTAATAGAATCTACTTTCCTTGGGTGGATTTATTATATTTGTGGTCTGCTCATTAACACACCCAAGATTTTGTCTGGGACCTTTGTGATTTGCAGTCACAGTTCTGCCTGGAAAGTCAAAAATTAGCCTGGGCGTTACCAGCCAAGAGGAGCTTTGTTATGCCCATATTAGATGGTAGTCACTTTTTCATGTCTGCTGATGCTTGTCCCACATCAGCTCTGGGAAAACAACTGAAGATTCATGAGCTGCAGGTGGTTGGGCTGATCCAGCAAACAGATTTCTGAGCTGGGTGCTGATAGGGGCAGTATCTGTCTCATCACCTGATGCTTTGAGAGGCTGCCTAGAACAGAGGCTAGACCGTGTTAAAGGAATGAAGTGGGTATTTATTTAAAAGGCATTCAAAGGATACACCTTGGGCAGTACAAGAGCTCGACCGTGGCTACACCCAGGATGGACAACGAGTCACGAGTCTTCACACTTTTATAAGTTTTGGTCCATTTACATATTGGGGATAATTGTGCAATTACAGCTTCAGGTTATGAAGTCCCATCCTCCCAGATTGCTCTCCTCAATTTGCTGTTGTTCATATTTTTGGGCCTGAAGCCACAATGATGTCCTTGGTTCTTGGGCTGGAAAAGGATTGTTTTGTCTAACTAAACTGTGAGGAGATGTTGTTAACATTTTACATGAAGTTTAGATTTGATATATCAAGGCAGAATCCTGTAGTCTCTTACAGTGAGATGGTTGGTAATATTCTAATTTTAAAAACACACAATTTCTTTTTCTTCCTAAAAATATACATTCTTAGGGCAAGAGTAAAATACTGTCCAAACTGATGTCAGTTTGTTTTGGATTATTTTCCCATTTTAAAAGCTTCCCATTGTTACAGAGTCACACCAACATCTGTGATGCCAAATACTTCACTCCACAGAACTACTCATCCATAGTCCATAACTGCAGGACCAGCACAGCGCCTGGATTCTCCTAGAAATCCCAGGTCTGCCAGGATCATAAGCAGCTGAATCTCATCATCCCAGCAAATTCTTCCATTCCAGAACTGTTTACTTACTGTTTATTTATCAAAGCAGATATTTTGAGATGTCAGGGAGAATAGCTGGGATGGCTGTTGCAGAATCCTGAAGCCCATGGGTTATCTCCACTGCATTTTGAGTGATCCTGTCTAAGACCACATTTCCTCTCCAGGCGCCCCTGTGCCAGCATTGCTCAAGCTGGGGCTGGCAGAACTGCAGGGCTCCTACCACCTTTTGCTGTGGAAATTCAGTACCTCAGGCAGGCAGGGTGCTGGCATTATTCAGTGTCGTTGATGCTGGAGCAAGTGATGACCCAGTTACTAATTCAAACCCTTTGACTGTAGTTTACTTTCCTTTCTGAAGGAATCTTGGTGCTATTTCACAGCTTTCTGTGAATTAGCCAAGAAATGCTGGATTATGGCCCTTACAGCAATATGACACTAAAATGTTATCAAAAACATTTTAGTAGATTCATGTTTTCAGACATCAGATGCTTCAGAGGAAAGAAAAAAATTCTTTTTGCTACCCTTGGCTGAAAAAAAAAAGAAGATAGTAGAGTACTAACAGGACACAAAGCTAGTATGTTTTTCATGCTAAAGGTATCAGACTCTTGAGATACATTAGTTAATTCACTGAGTCTCTGTTGATTTATTTGGATAATAATATAGTATGCTCTAATTTTTCCTGCACTCAACATCATGTATATTTGTGTATCCTATTATTTTTAACTATGAGAACTTCCAAAGATTTTTGTTTTTCTTAGATCCCATGCAAGATTATTTTAAAATTATGTGCTCTACTTCCACACTGATGCTACTGACCCCTATAAAAAAAATGAGACATTCTTTCTATAAAGAGTAGATTAAGCATTATCTTACTATTATCTTTTTAAATCTATACCACATCATTTTCTTGTTCCAATGGAACAACTCCTTTAGTAAATATTTTTATTTGTTTTCAGTCTCTTGCTATTAGCAACCAGAACAAGGCAATACACTAAATTATGTTTAGCTCAGCCCTTACATCATCTGCTGAGTCAATAGATTATTCAGGTATGAATCCAGGCATATCCAGGTATATCCCTCCTTAGCCTGCCATAAATACATAGGTTAGAATGGTCTATAGTTGCTAAAAATTCGTATATCCTATCTGCAATCCATAAGCACAGCCTTATGGAAATACATTTACATATATCTTATTAATTTTTCCAATTTAGTGGCACTAGGAATCATTCCATAAAAATTTGTAGAAAATAAAGAATGCATTTATTTTTCAAGTGCTTTACCTTTATGCTAGTATGTTCAACATTGCTTGGAGGATGTGAAGCAAAATTCAGCACATATAGCTCAAATACAAACATTCACAAATCCCCAGAGATGTTCAAAATTGTCCTCACAGTCTTTGCAATGAATCTATATTTATGAGTTCTTTGCCTCACTTTGTGGCCATATTGTTCCATCTTCAACCACAATTTTTAATGGAGGATTTCAGGGAATTTCCGTCACCACATTATCAAGGAATTTTCTACTTCATATTTATTGTTAATGGGGAATTTGATACTCCTCTCAGTTTTTGTCTCGAGCTCACAAATGAGGACATTTCTGATTCCAGTTTTGGCAATGCTTTGAAGCCCCATTACAGCTCCCCAGCAGACTCTAAAAGCTTCAGTCTTCTAATATGGACTTCTGGATTTGGATGAACCTTTTCAAATTCTCCAGTAATGACTCCACCTGGGAAAAATTCTCACAAAAGGAGCTGGTTCAAGTCTGCTTTCCTGGACTCCTACCTGCAGAACACACAGAACACACTCAAGTGAAGGCACTTCTGCTCTTGTCTTAATGAAACTTTCTGCACTGTTCTCTTACAAGTTGTTTACCTGTTTTATAGATGTCAAAGCAGAAGCTGAAAAAACTTTCATATTTTAAGCTGGGAAGTCTCAAACAAGAAACTGCATCCAGACTTTATTTCAGGAACATATTTCAATCACTTCTAGGGCAAAGATCATTTGGTTGCTGTCATGGTGGTTTGGCTTGTTTGCTTGATTGTTTTTTGTTGCTTTGGCTATTTTTTAAATTTTTTATTTCATTAAAAGATCTGCTTTTATTCTACATTCATTCCTTCAGCAGAGTTTATGCTTAGATTTTATGAAAATGTGCAATATTTTTTTCATGAGAAAAATTAATGAAATAAAGACTGCCAATTTTAAAAAAAGTGTGATCATTTTTTCTTCCAGTAGTCCTCAGTTACATTGAAAGCTGCTGCAGAGAGGAAGGAATAAACTTTTTTTATGTCTGAGTTGCTATAGCAAGAAGTAATGAACTTAAATTGCCAGCAAGGGAGTTAAACTGGATACAAGGAAAAATATTTTCTGATGCTAAGGCAAATTAAACATTAGAGGGTCTAGGGAACTCAAAAATATAAATTATTTAAAGTTTAGAGAACATAATGGACGAAGTGTGATGTGACTACCATTCCTTCTGATTTCAGCAGAGGGAGAGCTGATAGATAACCCCCTAATATTCCCTTCTACTCCACTTTTTGTCATTCTATTTTTTAATAATTTTTTCACATTTTAGATGTGATATACTAAGTTTTTTTTTATTGACAGTGCTTTGATTTTATTCATAGCTTGCCTGACATGAACTGTACTTTTTGCCTTACCCTGAACAGATGTACCAGTTGTAATATGTATAATTCATTCACATGTAAAACACTTTATATAGCACTTACCTTTCTGCATGACTTTGCAGCCTAGAATTCAACATCAGGTATTGTGGCAACATAAAATGAAATACTTCTATTTTCCTGCCTACAAGGTAAAAACCACAACAATGAATTCATTCTTCTGAAAAATTTTGAAGATGTGAATATTCTTTTTAAATCTGAAGTGAAGGTGAAGAAAAAATTTCAGTATTATGTGGTACCATTCAGGAAACAGTTCAGCCACTTATGAGCCTTGAGAGGCCTTGGAAAATAATTTTTCTTCATTTTCTTTTATCTTTTAGACTACAAGCTTGCTGGGACAAGAACCATCTCACTTTGTTTACATTATACCTAACACAAAGAAACCCCATTCTGGGATTCTGTTGCCCATTTTTCCCATGCAACTCTGCACTGAGGAAATTAAAGCCTAATGACATAGTATCAAGCAACCTGCCATGAAATATAGTCAAAATGCAGCGTGTTGCCAATATACAACAGTAAAGAATAACTTCTCTTTCTCTCCTTTTCCTATATTTTAATGGATGCACTGGGTGTGTGAAGCAGCTGTACAAGGCTTTGAAAAGTGCCAGGAAAGGGTAATGCTGAGCAATGCTGCCCCACTGACTCGGTGCTTTGTGTGATGCCGTACATGGGCCTGCAGACACACATTTTAACTCTGGTGTAAGCAGAAACTTCTCTGACATGAAAAACCTCCATCAAAAGGAGCCTGTGAAAGCAAGTTTCCTGTAACTTTTGCTTTGCCATCTTTTAACTAATTCATGAAAGCAGAATAGCAACAAACAACATTGTGTCACTACTTGTTATACCGTGGAAATGCCTTCAGCACTACACAGCACAAGAAAATGCAATCTAAACAAGATATGATACAGATATAATACACTGGGAAAGCTTTCGAGTTCATTTAGGCCCTGATTCAAATATCAGAAAAGTCGTTAGGAAACTTTCCACTAATTTTCCCCAAAGATCTTTTGAATATCTATATTTAAAGTTACATTTGCCTTTTGTTTCCAGCCAAACACAGAGTGCTGTTTGACTCTGTGAGGAAAATTATTAATCACCTCTTTTTTTTCTAAAGATGATAACAGTTAAATGTTAAAATTATTATATCATTATGTATCTAATTTATGACCATTGCCTCCTACAAGAAAAACTATTTTTGCCTTCAGCACAAAAAAGCTTAAGGAATTGCCACTTCTACACCATTGCCTTAACAGCAACATAATTAATTAATGTAACTCATTAATTACCGTATCTCATTAAGAGTAATTAAAATATTGTGGCACAAATTTGGATCCACATTGCTGCATTGGATTAATAGATTAATTTTAGAGTTAATTCATTCCTTGGTGTAACCGAGATAAAAATCAAGACCACCAAGAGATTAGAAGACTTTCTGAGTATTAAAAAATTCTTTCTGCTTTTTTTTTCATGATACTTTGAATTTGTGTGCTGTCATCTGCCTCTAGTTAGGTGGTCTTTTTCTTCACTGTCTTTCCACTGAAGTGCTGCTTCATGCTAAGGAACTTGCTAGTGGTGTACTCTTCCCTCAGAAACAAGGGTCAAGTAACTTGGGAGCAGATATTTTTGTAGAGAAGGATGGTAGTTCATTGCTCTTTTGTTTCAGTGTAAAATAAACATATATATTTAAATTTCATTAGAAGTCTTTAGGGAGAGAGTAGAAGACAAAGTTGCATTTTCAACCTATATGGAATTCAAACTGAAACAGAAAGTAAAAATAATTGTAAACTGAAAAATTCCTAGAGTTCCTGGCTGGAAAGGACAAAGAAGAGAAAAATATTTTATATCTAACTGAAGGTAGTCAGAAAAATAAAACATATTAAATACAGAATATTTTTTTTCCTTTAGATTCCCCTGAACAGGAAAAAATCCAAAAATTATTACACCAGCATGACTATCTTTACAGACCATCTTTTCCAAAGCTAGTATTATTTTAGTGTTGAAAAAAATCTATTAATAATATTAACATTGTTATTTTTAAATAATAATAACTTTAAAATCCCTATTTGCAAGTCTAGCATTGTCAGATAATTCTCTCCAAAGAACTCCACTGACTGAAATGCAAACATTTCTCTCTGTTTCTCCTTCATCCTTTAAACTTCTGCCAAAGAAAATAATCAAATTCATGCTATTTTATATGACAGGAAAAGTCAAATTCAAACATTATTTTTTTTATATAGTGTGCTTCACTCAAGAACCATTCTTATGTAATTTGGGGGATCTAGGTGTGTTGAGGTGGAAGGGAATGGGCTGACCACCACAGTTCTGCCAAGATGGCACTAAAAAAACTGCTAAGTGTCAGGTAAGATAGACTCAAACTTTTAATCTACACAGAGAATTTCTGGTCATTTACTGAAACATGGTTTAATTTATTTTCTATATCTCATACAGAGTAAGATAAGACAGTGGATTTTTCACATCAGTAAAAGATTTACATATGTAAGATTTTTTACTTCAAACCCTGGGAAGTCAATAAAGCATTGGATCCACAATCCATTAGAATACCACAAGTGTGGTATACAATATACTGTTTTCTTTCTATCATCTGTCCACCTGCAGTCTTACTCTCAGGAAATAAAATGTGGCTTATGGTATTTCCATCAAGACATAGACTTCTCTGTACTGACTGTAAGGAAGAGTATATAGGAAATATTTGACCTCCAAAGAATTAATGAACAGCAGGTTCATAAGGTAGTTTACCTTACTTATACATTTATTCATCTGCAAGGTCATCACACCCTGAACTAAAAGGGAAGTTTCTAAGGTCCAACTGCCCAAACATTAAGGTCAAAAGTTGGAGCTAAATTAAACATCTGCAAAAAAAGGTTTTAATTTTAAACTTCAGCTTGCTAATTAATGGGTTGAAAACATGCAGAAGCAACTATCAGTGATTCGAAAGCTATTGTTAATATGGTAATTTATAGCTGTGTTCTTCTGAGTGTCTCTTTACCTTCTTTGCTACACAAATAAGGTTATTTCCAGAATTGTTCTAACCTAATTAAATATCCCATTATCTCTCAGCCAAGCATAATTCACACCCTATTCTCAACATCAACCCTGGAAGCATTACAAGGAGTATGCAGTGGAGAACATTTCAGTGGAAAAAGCTGGTGGATCTCAGCTTTTAATTATCTGATATTGTTTTGAATTCAAGGAGGAAGAAAGAGAGAGAGAGAGAGATTGAGAGATCACTGTGTGATAGGAGGTGGTTTGATATAGTGTTAATTAATTAAGGGCAATTATGTTCAGTAAAGATTGCCATAGGTGAAAGATAAAAGCAAAAAAATGATATCTCATTTTTTATGAGAAGAAAAAGTAAGGAATAGAGTTTTAAGCCAGGATTTCCACTTAATCTTTGCTCTGGTTATTTCTTGGATCCTATATATCTAGGGGTATAAACAGGAGATTTTATTTGTGATGCCTGAGAGAGACATGCACAGCAAAAGGGGCACACATCCACGGAAATGAAGTGAACAACTTCCACATCACTGGCATTTCATGTACAAGATGCCATTTCTTTTTCCTGTCTCGGTAAAACTAAAACTAAGAGGTGAAACCTGTCTGCTAGATAGTACCAGCAGCAGCCAGCTTTGTGTTTATTTTTACATTCCCATCTCAAGGATACTTCCATACTCCCAATATGGGAAATAAAAAAGAACAAAAAAAAGCCTTTTCCTAGTAATCTTCCTGGAAGGACTTCCTGGAAGTCCTAGACAGGGTTCTTCCCTGTCTAGAAGCACACTGGAGGATATTGGAAAGAAGAACTAGAACGAAAAGAAAGAGAATAAGACCAAAAAATATAAACAAAAAAACAACAACAACAAAACCTATAAGGAGGTCAAGTATATTTGTGTAGTTAAGAAACCTCAAAATAGTTCTCAAGGCCTCTGTTTGATGTCCACCTTGAAGCTTAGACTATGTATCAGAATGGGTAACCACGACCCATTCTATATGTCTTAGCCATCTCTCTCTCTCTCTGCTCCTGTTCTCCTAAATATGTCTTCATGGTCTCCAGACATGAGGTATTTATACCCTTGGCTTAAAAAAGCACATCATCCCTTCTACCTGCTTATCACTCCAGCTCAACCTACTGGGTGCTGCTAATTCTAAAGACTAAGGGTAATAACTGATTGTTTCTTCCCCCTCTTCTCTTACACATTAACTAAAGATGAAGAAAAAAAAAAGTTTTCTCCTTCACTCAGTTCCATGGGACTCAAGTTGGATCTGAGCCTTGCCACCAGTAGGTTCCTATTCACAGGAAGAAAATGATGCCTGGAGAATCTGCCTAGAACAGAGGCTAGGCAGAATTAGAGAATAAAGGTAGATATTCATTGAAAGGCCTTTAATAGATTGCACGTTGGGCTGTGCAGCAGCCCTGCAGAGACTACACCCAAGAGGGACGATGGTCACAGATTTTTCAGACATATGTAAATTTGGTGTATATGCTTATCAGAGCTTAATTGTCCAACTACAGCTTCAGGTAATGAAGTAATTTACTCCAAGTTTGTCCCCCAATTCACTGTTGTTTACAGTTCTTCGAGCCTGAGACAGTAAGGTGTCCTTGAGTTTCAGGCCTAGAGTGAAATTATTTTGTCTGAATAAAATGGGAGAACAGTAGCTGACAGGCTATGGAGTCTTAGTTATACACTACAGCATTACTGATCTGAAAACTATAGAAGCTAAAACTTAAGGCATCAATAGCAAGGATATGTCCATATGGATTTCAACCTAGTTCTTCAGATGTCCTTGTATTTTCAGGGTATTGCACAGGTTATTGTGTATCAAAATGACACTCAAGGACTATGCTGTGAAACTAATTTTAGTAACCTCACAGACCAAGTCGTTCCTCAGCAAGGTTTGTCTGTGAGCAGTTGTACATTTTTAAAAGTTTTTTTTATTTAAGGAATTGTTAATGCCTTTAGTACACTTTAGGCATATACCTGAAGAAGAAGCAGGTGTTGAATGAAATTTTAAAATCATCTTTGTTCATGTAAGAACTTTCAATGATTTGGACCTTGGAATGGGACTGAAATAAGGGAGCGAAAAAACCCCAGAAGGAATGATGAAAGACATACCCTCAGCTTAGTTCAAGCTTTCTATTACTACCACCTAATCAATCAACAGAATCTTATTCAAAAAGGAGAGCATCCTTCAGGCATTCAAAGGGCTGGTTTGGGGAGTACTGGTGAGGATCCACCTTTCCATATGGTCGCTTCACTGAGGCAGGTATGGATCCTCTTGTGATCTACTTTTTATTTTTTATTTTGTTTTGTGGGTTTGATTGTCTGGTTTGATTTTCCCCCCATAGAATTCTTTCAAACTAGAGTAAGCTTTCCTAAAGCTGTTGGTGGGAGGAAGAAGAGAGAGTAGTGAGCATCGGGTTGTCAAAATGATGTGTGGACAAGGAGGCAACTTAGCTTACCAGCGCAGTTAGTTCTGTAGCCAAGGGGAGAAAGCTTGAGATAAACGATCTTTTTCCTGACTGGCCTGAGGCCCTGGAAGTATGCTAGGAATGCTGTTCTCCTTCCAGAGGAGCTGATTCAGTTTCACTTGTGGCGGTTTAGTTCCCACTGTCATCACTCTCGCAGTGACAGTTGCCATAGCGAGTGAGAGAGAGCCTCGCCTGGCTTTGGGTACTAACACAAAAGGCTGCCTGTCTCCTCTGCAATTTGGCAGGAGATCCTTTAGTGTGGGATGATGTGTAGCTGTGCCCTTACTCTGCTGCAGACCTCTCTGGAGCTTACTGGCACATTCCTGGAGGGAGCAAGCAAGTACAAGCTGTGCTGACCAGCCATTTTCCTTACAGGAAATCTACCTCAATATCTGCACTTGACCCACATGTTTCGCCAGCTGTTCCCTCAGCACTTCATAGGCTTTGTACCTGAAAAAAAGAGAAAGTATGTGTTCATTTGAATGAAGTGTAAAATGACTCAGCTGGCCACCAAAGATCCCCTCGCACAAAACATGACCAATGTTTAACTCAGTGGTACAGAGCAGCCCTTTTGATGCAATTCAGTAAAAGATTGCACTGCTCTTTTTTGGGGGGATCTTATCTTCCAAAATAGAACTTAGGACACTTCTTCTGACACCATTAATCTTCCTGTACATGAAGAAACAATTAAAAAAAAAAATCAATCTAAAAAGATACAGGTTTTAAAAGAGGGAACACCAAGTGTTCAAGCTGCCATTTTGCACTAACTAAGGCTCCTTCCCTGCAGTGAGGTTAGATGTATCCATCCACCTGGAGCCAGAAAATTACTGCAAAAGATATAGTATGAGTTCCTATTTCATATAGCTGAATAGTGCTTTTCACTAGCCCTATAGCACAATATGGTATTTCAGAGACTGGGCCACTCCCACCTACCACGGAATCCCAGTTTCTACCCCTTCCTTAGACAGAAGAGTTCAAACCTGTATTATCCCACTACCAGAGTGGAAAATCACCAAAACAGAGGTTTCTCACAGGAGGAAATTTGGTTACTTCCTTAAAAGCAAAGAACAGTCATTCACCTGTAGTGCCATGGTCAAGGGCAAGATGCACAGATTCCAAAATTCTGAGATGAACACTGAACCTGTAGTGAAAAGCTGGTACTTCTTTTCCCAGTGGAAATTAAAGGATTGGACTTTTTCAGACCCTGCATTTTAGTATGATCTGAGAATATCTCCATACTAAGCATTTCAGAGAACTAAAATGAAAGGATATTTTACTTCTGGCCTCTGAAAAGACACAGATGTTAGCCCTCAGTCAGACACTGAAACCTGATGTGTTGAAACATTTCTAAGTCAGTTCCAAGGAAGTCAAATTTTTTTTGTTGTTGTTGCAAATTGAAGCCATTAGCATTTATCTACCTCTGAATTTGGGCAACAACTGGACAAAGACATTACTATTTGCTGAGGGGAAATGTTGGTTGAAAATATCTTGAAAGCCACTTTAACAACTTTTTTTTGCAAACTGAGTCTTGTCAAGTCTGGCTCATTTTGGAACACTTAACACAGGTGCTTCTGAAAATATTCTGCTTTTCTGGTTTTGTATAGATTGCTTCAAAGAAGAAAAAAAAAATAGAAAAAGCAGAAGAAATATACACCTTCATTTTACAAATACCTGACCCGAAATGGAACAAAAGAATGGCCCCATGCTCAAGGCATTGAGCAGTTATTCAGGAATGACCCGGAGCAAGTCATTTAATCTGTCTTTACCCTGTTTCCATAGCAAAGATCTCTTTTGCTTCCCCAGCAATTTAAGCAGTAAGCTTTTCATGAGAGACTTTGTTTTACTTTGTGCATTTGTATCTGCTTTACATGAGAGAACTTCTTTCTTCAAAAGCTTCTAAGCACCACCTCGTTACAAGGATAGATATATAGAATATAAACGTAAGGTAAACTGGGAAATTTTAAGATCATTTCTGAGGATAACACTTTGGATTTCAGTGAAACAGGTTTTCCTCTGAATACATTTTTGAAGATGTTGCTTTAGTCATATATATCAAATATTGCAGAATACAGTTTCCTTTGCACACATCTCAGTTTTCTCCACTCTAAATGAACACTGCATAATCTGAAAGGATGATCTAATGCCATCCTCATTTGGTGACTGTTTATCATGGGCTACATTCCCTGAAAGCATCATTATTGGAGATGTTATTATTACTGCTATAGAAATTAAATTATCTCCAAGAAGGAGCTATACACTTAAAATGGAATCTTATCTTCAGCACTATTTATGTTATAAATTTTCTCAGGAACCAAAATTAGAATGTCAAAGGAATTTGGCAGTGGAGAGCAAAAGAAATACATAAACCTCCTTAGGACAAATGTGATACTTCATTCTTGCATGTCAAGGAGGCACTGACTGCCCTTACCACATAACAATCAAACCCCACATCCTCAGCTGATCCAAGTCAACCTCTCTGCCAGTGGAGCCCCAGACGTTTACCCCAGCTGAGGGTCTGGCTCCTGTGTAATTTATTGCGAGCTGCCATGCCCCACACTATGCAGAAAAAGGTCTTTATTCAGGGATCCTTATGGCAGTCATGATCACATCCATTGAAATGTGGCAATTGGCATTTTCATGCATGGAAACAAAATTTTGTTCTTTTAAGTCAGTATCCTGTAAATGGACAGTTTAGAAGTTTCATGGCTTAGTATAAAGAGCTGAAATAAGGTAAGTGGGCAGAAAGGTCAAAAACCACTTTCTTCAACATTATGACTGTATTAAAATAAACCTCACTGTGTACCAGGTCTGCTGCCAGTGTAACACTTGGCAGGAACTGTTCTGAATATTTTATTAACAAAATCGAAGCTCAAATAAAAAACTTATGTCATGTGCAAATGACATTAAAACTGGCAAAATTCCTATTTCCACATTGTTTTATGCTGAGTCAACTCTGAACCCAAGATTTTCAACCTGCAAACACTCCAAGAAAGTCTTAATTTGGAGAAATATCAGGATGCAGCCTTTTGCTCAGTAGTCAATGTCTTTGATACAAAAGTGTGACATTTGACATCCATGTCCTCTTCCACTTGAGTGGGTTTTGAAGGTTTTGCCAGCTGAGTCCTACCACCAGCTATCTACCTATTCAGTTCCCTGGACAGAAGTGTTCTGCTCACCCCCCAGCTGAAGTTGGGTCACTTTGTATACCCTAGGAAGAAAAATTACTTGAATGCAGTGTGTAGAAAAGTCTTTCATCTGCCTCAAAATTAAGTATATTCTTCACTTCTGATTATAATGCTCATTATGGAGTCAAAAGAAAGGGGATGGCCAGGAACAAGTGTCTAGAAATGAAAAGGAAACCAAAATTTAAAGTTGTGAGCTGGGAAGCCCAAGTAACTGGAATCCCCTTTCATAACAGAAAGATCCCAATGGAATTTGAAATCCTGTAGGAGGATTTCATAGCATGCAGTTGTACCAGGCAGCAGAAGGCATATCCAGTGATATCTGGAGCATGGGATGCAGTTCTGGTTCCTGAGGTACAAAGCAGAAAAATTAAAAAGGAAAAAGACAGAAGGAAGGCTATCAAGGTGTGAAATTAAAACACCTTCCTCTGGCTGATTTGTAAAAAAAAAAAAAAAAAAGCATAAGATTGTTTTTTCTATAAACATGTCAATAAAGTTAGTACCAGGAGGATAAAAAAGGGATTTTAAGCTAACAGTGTTGGCACAAGAACAGATGGATATAAACTTGCTAAAAAATATGCTGAAAACTTCACTACTGCATCAAAGGAGTGAGGTTCTAGAACAGCTATCCAGTAGCTGTTGTAGAGACAACTCCCCCAAATCAAAATTAGTTTTTAAAACAACTTTGACCACTTCATAAGAGAGTTGACCACCATAGGTGACTCAGGTAGCAGTACATTGATTTTTGTGATCCAAGAGGGGCCTTTCAGTCTTGCATTACTCTGAATTTAGAAGTTGTTACCAAAATAACATAAACACCTGAAGGTAATTTGGATATTTAAGGAATTGGTAGATTCTGTTCCATGTATCTAAGACTGTTCATTAGCAGCACACCGATTATCTTTTATGTGTATTTAAAAGGAAATGTTTTTCCATTTCCCATTGTTAAGCTTTCCCTGCTGCCTGTATTAATTATTAATGTCTGTGTTTTAATTCTTTTTTCTGTCTTAAGTGTGTTCAATGGCCAGTTTGGCTTGCCCAAGGGACACCGAGAGATAGATGAATCAGCTGCTATTATTTCAGCTAGAAACCATGTTCTGTAACAGATTTGTATTTTGATTTGATCAAGTTCACAGAGCTCAGCTTGTAACAAAAAAAAAAAAAAAAAAAGGAAAAATTAAAAAAAAATACCCCCAAAAAAACACCAAAAAAAGACAAAGAAAATCCCACCCCCAACTCAAAAAATTTAGTGGCCATCAAGTCATGTCGGAATCTCTGCCATACAGAACTGGCATATTTCCTTATAACAATTTTTTATCATTTTGAAGTTTATAATACCAGTAGAAACAAATTACTTATGAACTTAGAGAAATCTCTACTCTTCTGCTGCACTCTGTCAGTGCCTGAAGGCTTCAGGAACAGCTTTGTGACAGAGGACATGACCCAAGTCCTACCTACACATATACTGAGTGGCTGCTGCATGTGGTTACCAACATCTTCTGTCTGAAAGTCACTGATTACCAGCAGAAACAATGTGGGGAGTGCACAGAAAGTGAGTAATTAGATTACAATGCTTCCTTGTAGCTGGAGTTTCTTGTAAGCCCTGGCCATGTTTTGCTTTCAGCAGCAGCTCGTTGGAATCACATTACCCTGTAACAGACCTTTAGTCATGAGCAGCTGGATCTTAAAACCTCACATTGGCCCATATGTTCATAGTACTTAACAATGATTTTTTTTATTTTTTTTCCCTCTTCATTCACTTTCTTCTGAGCAGCTTTTCTAAGATTTTCTCAAGCTTCAGCAATCTGGGCATGACGAGCAATGCATGAAGTCTGCTACCTGGTTAATTTTATTTCAAACTGCAGTAAGCTCCTCTCAGTCTGAAGAGAGATATGATAATGGGTAGTCATCTCCTCTCGCTTATGCACTGCATTCCAGTTACAGCAAGAAATTGCAGTATAATGGAACAGGATGGAGGTTGTCAGGACTGTGAAGTGAAGGAAAATTACTGTTTCACAGAGTTTTTAAAAAATTGGCAGCAACAAAGTGCTGGTAGCCTGTGTTATGGTATAAAATTAATCCAGTCTATGAAACTTTTCTTCCTACTTCATGCATTTAGTACCTTTTTGTAATGTTTACACATACATAGGCTAAAACTAGGCTTGTGCAAGAATATATTTTAAGTTCTCTGCATTTTCAAAAATATTTCTAATTGTCTGCTTTCTTCTTAGAACCACTTATTCTTCATAAAATTTGTAATGCTATTTTTCAGCAGAACAAAATAAATTAGAAGACCGATAAGAATATTTTTTTCCTCTTAAGGAAACTGATATGAACAAATAAACAAGCAAAATAAGCTACAGTTTCATATAATATTTTCAAATAATCTGTCTTTAAGTGATTCTTGAATTTAAGGTTTTCCATCAAAAATCAACATCTGTTTCTCAAAAGTCCTGAGATGGAGTAGAATGTCCTACTCAGGCTTTCTGGTTATCCTCAATCCTACTTCCAGGAACAACTTTACACCAATTTCATTCATGTTAAACAGTTGGGCAGGGCTGTCTTAATTTAATATTGTTCATGTGATTTTAATATTATTATCTCTATTTTGTGCAAGTTTATTAATGATTAAGAAATGCTGGTAGCTATTCTAGATTTTATTGTAACAACAGATGATACCTGCAACTTTTTAACAGAAATTATTGAAAATTCTCAGATTACAGGACTAACTGTGCTTAATTTATTTTTTTAAAGAGTCAAAATGCATTCTTGAAACTCAGGGGTTTTGAATCTGCTATTTCTATCAGAGAATGTGTTGGATCACCCTTCTTTGTTAGTTTTATACTTCTTGGCCATTTTTTTTTGTTTTTTTTTTTTTTAATTTTGTTTGTTTCTCATGACAGCACAGCCCTTTACTTTAAAGTTTCATTTTCCCCCTAATTGCTGCATTATCCTTTTGTTGAATCAACTACTTTATTAACTTTTCTCTTCCTTAACTGTATTTAATGTAACAAAACAATTTTCTCCAACAACTATCTATCCTTCAAATAACCATTCCTTTAAGATTTTTGTAAGACGTGTTAATCTGTCAATGAGAGGTAGTTTGAACATTAACCACAGAACAAAGCCAAAGTTTTCCTGCAGAGAAAGATTTCCAGTCATGCTCTTCCAATACTTTTAAGGCACCAGTTTAATGGCCACAAAGAGGTTAAAAAGTGTTTTTTCTTTATATATTTTTAAAAGTAGTTGACAGACTTCAGACTGTGAGTAATGAATTTATCAGCACTAAGAACCATCCCTAAAAAGCCAACTTCATGGGGAACATCTATTTCTGATGGATTTGCAAAACGTATAACACAAAAATTTTTTTTTCCTCTTAGAAATATTGGAATATAAAGAAACACAGTTGGAAAACCTGAAATATAGAAAATCTAGATAAACTAGAAAAGGTAGAGTGTTTGCTGAAGGACCTGGCTTAACTGAATTTAAGAAACCTCTTCCAGCCCTGTGAATCAAATTCTGAATGAATTTGTCTTTAGTAGAGTCATAGAATATATCAAGTTAGAAGGATTCTTTAAAGCTCATCGAGTCCCATGTCCTGCTCCTCAGAGTAACACTGAAAACTGAGCTAATCATCTCCCTAAGGATGCTCCCTAACATTGACAGACTTTTCTACTGCGACTGCTTCCCTGGTAGCCTGCTGCAGTGACCCATCGCCCCCTAGTAAAGAACATTTTCCTCATGTCCAGCCTGAGCTTCACCTGTCACAGCTTTGTTCCATTCCTTGTGTCCTGTCACTGTCACTGGGAAGTTGGGCTGCACATGTCTAGCTGGTATCCCTCTTCCTCACCATCTTCACAGGCAAGCCTAGTTTCCATGCTGTCACAACCCTTCTCTTTAGTTTTAAAAGGTATTGATAAAACCAATGCATTGCAAAGCCTTGTTTGGTGTTAGGGTTTTTTTTTAATACTCAGAGAACTTTTGTGCAAATATAAGCACCTGATAAGAACTTATGCTTTGGGATGATTCTGTGAATTGAATTACATTTTTGTATAATTCATGGTTTATTATCACTACTCTGTTCACACCTTGCTGGGTGGAAGTTTACAGGTAACTCCCTGTGGTGCAAAATGCAAATGAGCTTTGTTTTAAGAGCAAACTCAATGTGAAGCGTTTCTTTATGACTTTCCTAGCAAGTAAGATATTCTGGAGGTATGTTTGACACTGAAAATACAGTCAGGTGATACTATAGAACTTTCAAAAACTTTCCCTTTTATTTCCAATTCCCTTTTTTTATTTTATAGTGTTGCAAGTTTGCGTATTCCCATAGAGCAAAAGCCAGGAAGCCTCTGTGGATTTAAGCAGTATAATATATTTAACAACAGCGTTTCAGTGTATGGAAAAAAACACTTTTTAATATGGTACAAAGGGAAAGAGTGTGAATGAAATAAAAATAACTTAGAAACAATAAATTATAAAGACAAAAGGAAAGACTACTATTTTTTAAGTGAAGTCCATACTTTTCTAAGTAGTCTGTAGGCAAGGGCAACTCCCTTGTGTACCACGTTTGAAATTCAAGGGGAAGTTTCTATACTCAAACTGCATCAGTTAGTCTAATAGTAGATATACTAATTTAAAAATAACCTGTTTTGCAGTCTTAGGCATCCCAGAAATCTCCTTCTTTTCTCTCCTGAGTGCCCACCCTGCCTAGCACAGAGAGGACACATGAAAAGCCACTGCTGTCCAGGTTGTGAAGATGTGTGAAGAAGCTCTGAGCCAACTCCAGATCTGAAATGAATTGCAGGGTCCTGACAATTTAAAACCAGATACAGATGGATCCCTTCTGCTTATTGACTCTATTCCCTTGAAGCCATTTGGTAAACTAGAATTGTAAGTCATGATTTAATGACACTATTGGGGAACTCTTTTAATTAAATTTATAGAATTCTTTAATGATTTTGGGATATATTTACACAGAACTAAGAAGTGTGATGTCTGCTTTTTGCTCTGTTGCATGTTATCTAATTTGAACTTAGAAAAACATAATTTTTACCTCCAAGTTGAGAACTTTGTTAAATTATTATGTCTAGCTCATTTTCTGTGCTTCCGGATTATCTCTCCTAGAGAGATCTTTGTGCAGTTTTCCAGTGTCTGGAACATGTCTGTGACTTCCTTGTAGAATTCCTGTGTGACCTGGAGTGACTATTTTGTTTTATCAAATAACACAAGTCTCTGACAGGGCACATGCTAATAAAACTCCCCTACCTCGTAGGCAGGCTGTGGGAATCAGCAGCATTAAATACCTGAGGTGTTTGATAGCCTGGTGATTAGGACCATATAAGTAGTTGCATATTCAATCTCCCTGTGGTTAGGACATTGTCAGTGTGTGCTCCATGTATCTGTGTCTGATGTGACATTTTCCTAGTACCAGATTATCTGGAGACATTACAAGCAGAATTGTGGAAGGATCAAAAACAGCTCGAGTGGCTCACCCAGTCTCTTGTTGCAAGATAAAGTGGCATGCAGCTGACACAAAGCATCTCAAAGCCCTTGGTTTGCTTTAGTGCCTTTTAAAGTACTTCTTCTGAAGAAGGAATATGTGTGTGCACACTGGAGTTATTACCAGCTAAAATCTCTGTCTGCTGACATCCCACAGTAGAACACTGCATGTATCTATTCTAAAATCAGATGCGACACTGAAAAAATATTTGAGAGGTATGTTTGTCTTTTGATCTTTATGAATTCCTCACATACTTCTACTGATCGTGACCTTCCTGCTACTTTCAGAGGTGTACAGAAATGAGAACCATCCCTTATGTGCTGCCAATTTTTATCTTACCAGTGAGTAGTGATAATTTTTTTCTTTTGGTACAGGGGGTCATTCACAGGCCTGCATGGGAGTTTTAGCTACATCAACCAGAAGATATCATAATATAACCAGAATAATCATGATTATTGATGTAACATGTAATGGCTGGTCCTATTATACATATAACTATATATAATAGTAAAGTGGTTTGCTGTCTTGTGCATTATTATTGATTTAGAGATGAGATCACTTGCCACAGAATTTACTGCAGCTTTGATTTCAGTTGCAAGTAAAATTATTAAAGCATGTCCTATCTTTAAGAGCAGGCCCTTTCAGCTGCAAGAGAGAGTTTCTCAGTGGCTGATGTAAACTGATTCATACAGTAAAAATGAGACCCCTGGAGCTGTTGCAGTTTTGGGACGATGACAAGTCTAATAAGCAGATGAGAAGTACATTTGTAGATGCTCTGTATTGCTTCTCTGTCAAAGCTTTTAATTTGTCCACTTATTGGACAAATTGTTTCTCCTGAACAGTGTTTCAACCCCAAGCAAAAATCATCTGAGAACTTTTGAGTGGGGTAAGAGCTTAGGTTTAAAAAATTAACAAACAAAGCTGATGGACCCGTATTTTCTCTTTTTGCGCCCCTTTATGCGAAGAACTGCAATGCTGTGATATGTCTTCCATATAAGTTGTGAATCCATCTATATTTAATGAAAATAATCTGCTGTCTTTTCTAGAAAATTTTTTGTGTGTTTTTCAGATCATTGAGAAAAGTGTCGTATGGCGTAAAAACAAATCTGACACATTAAAGCATATTTACTGTTATATCTCCCTGTGTCTAAACTAACCAGGTTTTAATGCTGATGTAGTTGCTAATTTTACTAATCACCATAACTTCTTAATTGAAATGTTGACTAGTTATGAATTTAATACTTTGTTGGAATCCATTGTAGCTTGTAAAAATGAAACATTCAAACTGGGATTGATTTTTAGCTGCTCATATGGTATTTATGCTTTTTAAAAAAATCTCTCTCTGCTCATTTTCTTCTAATTCTGTATTAAACACTCATCAGCCTGTTTTGCCCCAGGGTTGATGTCAACCTAATAGACTCCTCATTACTTGTACAAGGTAACTGAAATGGTAACAAAATGTTGGGGTGCATATAATGCTGTTTTTTTTCTCTGCAACTTCTTCAGGTTATCTTAGAGTCAATGAAAACCACCACCAAGGAACCTAAGGATTTCTCCAGTGCATCATCTTGATGTAGGTCAATAATCAGTACCTGCCAACATCAAAAATTATAACACAAATTGTTGCTGCTTGTTTCTGAGGATTCCAACTGGAAAATACGTGAAAAATAAAATATGGTTGCCTTTTCCACATCCCTGTCTTTTTAATCTTTCTGCCCAGCAACACAATAAAGAAATTGCGTATAAAATAAAATAAATATGCAAACTTTCAGAAGGCCTTCCTTTGCATGCTTGATTGTCAAACATTCTTTCTACTTCTTTATTATCAGTTCTAAAATTCTACAGTACTAATATAAAATTTATTTGTGTTATTAATAATGTCTTCTTTTTTACAATCAGTACTCACTTGGTTTGCTCATATGTACATACATATGTGTGAGAGAACTTTTGTGTATATATATATATATATATATATATATATATATGTGTAGCTGCTTTAATTTCCAAAATCAGTATGTGTTTTCAACCACTGTAGCCTTTCACAGATGTGAAAGTGTGTATTTCTGAATACCTATTAAAGTGTTCTTAAACAATTTTTGATTATTATTCATGTGTTTTTAATTAAATTCTGCCTCTTGCCTGATCTGGTTTATAATTGTTTTCAGCCTTTTGAAACTGGCCCTTTGAAAGTATCAAGTGTAGATATTGCTGGTTTGGACTTCCTTCTTTTTAATCATTGCAAATATTAAACAAAATCACCTCTCTCCCAGGCTAATGATATTCTCTATGAAGAATAATTAATATCAAGTAAATTGTTTCATATCCTTGAGATTTTTGCATTTGCATTCTTATCCCTGATTGATTTATGTAAATGAATTTTGGAAGAATTAGCATGTTGTAATGCAGCTTGGGTAAAAGTCAGCGCAAAGTAGAACCATTTAAGGAGCAGCAGAAGCCAAGTTATTTCTGAGGTGAAAGCTCAAGACCAGTCTTTTTCCCAGGAACCTGTTAGGGTTAGTCCTGCCCTGGTTACCTGCTCTCCACACTCATGTCTTACCAACATGCAGTTCTCTACATGTTTTAAAAGTATGGAGTTCATAATTTTTCTCTAAATACTGTAATACAAATATTATCTTCAGCATCAAATGAAGAAATTATGTTTATGCTTTTGAAAGATACAAGTCAGATGCTAAAGTGGTTTGGTTTGGTTTGGTTTGGTTTGGTTTGGTTTGGTTTGGTTTGGTTTGGTTTGGTTTGGTTTGGTTTGGTTTGGTTTGGTTTGGTTTTTTTAACCAAATTCATGAAAGCCAAAAACTTGGCTGAGGAAGATGCTTTTTCTGTGATGACATAATTATACAATTATTTTGCTTTCTTTTGACAAGGCCAAATTAAACAGAGCTCTCAGAATTTTATCTTACAGTGATAACTGCCAACTTTGGTGTGTTAAAACCATTCTGCAGGAATCTGACATATGTGGAGAGCAATGAAGTGGAAAACGTAGGCTTATTTTTTCCCTGTGAAATATCTGCATTTTGGGTAAATCTTCTGATCATTCATTGAATTCTGAAAGACAGAAACTAATGGTACAGTAGACAAAAATAAGCCCTGAGACACCAACACATGGTAAAAGCTTCCACAGAAAACCTGCTCTTCCCTCTTACAGCTGCAGGTGCATTAATTCCCAGCAGTGGCCTCAGCAGGCCAGGCAGGCAGATCTCCAGGTCATGCTGACAGTACAGTCTGATGTTTTCTACTCTTCACCCAAAGGCCCTTGGGCCTCTCAGTCATGAAGTCCACAGCATCTGCTGGTAAATGTGTTTTCAGCTCACTCTTTGATCCATCTGGCTGGGGTTCACAGTTGCTTGCTACTCCCAGACCTCAAACATCTTCCACCAAAATCTCTCTTTCACAGGCCAAATGTGACAAACCAAAGCCCACGGCTGAAAAGGAAGCTACAGTGGAAGAAACAGGCTGGTTGAACAGACATGGGCAGGTTTTGCCCAAGTGCAATGCAGAGGAGGAACAGTGACTTAAAGCATCGCAAACCTCCATCTGTCACACAGTGGATGCCTAAAGTGGGCCTACTGCACTCAGCAGTGGTTAAATAAAATAGATGGCTAAACCTGTATCTTCATCTTTTGTGCTTTTGCCTACCTGACTTGTGTACCCACAAATCATTGCCCTGGGTGACCAGGGTGGGAAGTGGAGGAGAGGTGTAGAGTCTGGCTCTGTCAGGTATCACAGCTCTCACAGAGCGCCACTAGAGGTGCAGGGAGCAAAGGTGAACTTGGAAATTAAAATCTTGATCTCTGCCACATGGAAAAAAAAAAAAAAAAAGAAGAAGAGAGCACATGAGCACAGTATGATAAAATTTAAAATAAAAGGTTTTTCTTCAACTTTCTTGAAATGAAATGAAAGTACTATATTTTGCAGAAAAGTGTAAGATCTTCCTGCAGAAAAATCCTCACTCAGCTCTAATGAAGAGATTTCCCAGTTTCTTCCATCTCTGGTACAACTTTCTGCACTTTTTCTGTGACTTAACATTTTAAGTGGAAAAAATAACACACACAAAACCTGTGGCTTACTGAGTCACTTACTGGCACAGGGCCTTGTTTAAATATCTTCCTGAAGTGGTTGGCTTGGCTCACCTTTTCTCTGAGGATTTCTAATGGATTTCTCTGCCTGAAATTAGGCCAAGTAGTTTCCTCAAAAGAATTGAAAGTTTTAAATGGTTACTACCATTCCTTTTCAGTTTAAATTTATCAGCTGATTTCATAAATGGATTTGTAATGCTCTTCCTTCCCCCAATCCAAATAATGGGTTTCTGACTGTGCTCTGTAGTGTTGCCTCTGTTCTGAAAATAACCCAGAACTTCTGTGGCTGTTTCTATACTCACGGGGCAAGCATTCACCCGTGAAACAGATGACTGCTGCCTCAGTAACACAGTATCAGTTCAATAAACCACCTTTCTCAGTTTCTCATACAATTCCCTAGAGGGTGGTCAAGCAGTGGATCAGGCTGCCCAGAGGGGCTGGGCAGGCTCCATCCATCCTTTGAGGGCTCCAAAGCCTGCACAGCCTGGTCTGACCCCATAACTGTCCCTGCTGTGAGCAGCTGCTTGGGCCCCTCTGGGGGTCCATTCCAGCGTGCACAATAACCCAGTCCTTTCCTGGGTGTCTGTTCAGCAATTTGTTTGTTTTTATTTTAATGCAATATTAGAATTCATTTATAGTTAAAGGTCTTTGTCCATATCCTGAAATTCAACCATGGCTTCCAATATACACAGCTATGCAAACATAGATCACTGCATCATCAAATTGCACTTTGAGATTTTCTTTGTGTAAAATTAGGTTAATTATCAGATTTATCTGGACACTGTTGTCATAAACATTATACTTCTCTTAGTAGTTCTATATCAATTCAATCTTCTGCTTCTCCACTCACCTGGCATTTTACCTACATGGTTCTACTGACAAGGAGCAGTAGCACATAGGACTATGATATAAATTGCTGTTGAGCTGAAACTGTGTTTTCCCATAATGAAAATCTGCTTCTACTGTAACAGATACACTCTTACCTCTGAATCTAATACTTTCTGACACTGTCTGGGAGAGTCTAACCAAATGTGTTTCTCTAGATTTTTTGTCTTCAAAATGACTGTCAAATTTTCTTGTGGCAATTGATTCTTACCTCAGAAACATAAAGTAGTCAAGTTCATACAGGTGTCTAAAAGAATGAGCATATTTTCCAACTCTACAGGAATATTTTCCTTTAGATGTGCCAGAAATTAATATTTTTCTGGGAAACTAAAAAGATTTGCTTTCTACTTGAGAGGCTCCAAAGCAATTACTATTGCATCCTTATTAAGAGCAAGGATATTAAATAAATTATAGAATGCCAAGTACCAAAGCCCTTCCTAAAGATTCAATTGCACCAAAGTGTGCAATTAATATTAATTAGAATTCAATAGAAATTAATAACATAATGTACAGAGATGTCCAAATAGGGAGGATTTCTAGGAATTCCACCTGTTTTTTAAGTTCAGTTTTATACATGGAAACACAACTCCAAAGAAAATTCTCTCTCTGAAATTTTCGGACAATTTTCTATATTTTCTGTTCTGGAGAGAAATATACATTTACAGTACTGTGAGGATTTGCATATAATCAGTTTCTGTTGTTCATTTCAATCTCACTACTTCTCACAATTTATTTGAAAATCCATTTTAAACCTCCTGGACAAGACAATGAGCACGCTTTTTTATCTTTGGTGTGTGCTAAGACTTTGTGTTTATTCTGTTTAGGCAAACTAAAAATATAACCGGTAATGCTGAAGACTTGATGGTGATTTTTACTGAAAAACACAAAACTTAGTGAATGTACCTCTGAAAAATTTGTCAAAAATAGTTCTGAAGCTTGTGCAAGACCACTTTGAGTTTAATATAAAACATCTAACACATTTATACTAATTATGATAATACACAATTACTTATAAAACCATAAGAAAATCCTGGACTTGTGAAATTGATATGATTTTTGGCATTCATTTCCAAGAAAAAAAAAATCATTCAGTGTGAATTTCCAAAAAGTTATTACCTTTGAAAAGTGACATGCTAGTTCTTAGTAAATTAATCTGCAGTTCAAAACATACAAGAGAAGGGGAAAAATGTCTGTAGTAGGATTTGGAGTCTATTCTGTGCAACAATGAACGTTCTAAACTGTAAATTATTTAAAATTGCAGCACACCATGGCATTTCTTTAGTTTTAAATCACTGAATTTGTAATGCAGTCGTTTCTGTAGACATAACTATTTCTGTGGGATGAATGCAAAACACGTCTTCACAAAATTACAAAATGTAGCAAACTGTGTGATGTCCAGTGAGACCACTCATTAGGCTAATCTATGATGTCGTGGAGCCATAGGTCAATGAAGAAAGGACTGAAAAATTTAACCCAGTTTTTCTCTATCAGTGGACACTAGGGTACCATGAGTCAGGTGAAGACACTCAGTCCTTGATTCTAATAAATCTACAGAACTGTTTGATGTCATTTTTATTTTTCCTTAAAATATGATATGTAAATAATGTATAGCTTTCATTCTTTTTGCTCTATCTCAAAACACCTTGCAAATGGGACAGATATCTTTATTGGTTTTATATAAAGAAAATATTTATTTTTGTTACGTATCTTAACATTCTTATTTCTTTTACCTTATACTGTAAAATATAATTTTTAAAAAAATTATAAAAGGAAAATAAATCAAGCCAGAGATGAAAGGTGTCAGAGTGCTCCTTTTGATGATGGGACTATTCATATTATTTCAGTCCAGTAATTCTCTAAACTGGAAGAATCCAGGGTGTGATTTGTGTTTATCGAGGCATTGAGATGTGACTTTTTTCCATCAGCAAACCTAGCACCATCTTTTAGGTATAAGCACATTTCTATCAGATTGCTACTTTGAAAAATGTTAAAGTAGATGACACATACCTTTATTTTTTTTCCTTCAATGTTTATAAACTTTGTCCCATTGAGCTAGCAGCAGGTTAGCAAGAATAACTAAAGCTTTTCAGTATGTTGAAAGAAAAAGCCTTACACAGCCAGTAGCTCTCATTTGCAGCTGTCCCTCATGGCACTTAAATGTCATTTCAAACTTCACTTCATCACCCCGGTGAGCTAATGTGCTCTAGAGCCGCACCAGATGTATTTCTCTGAGATGCAGTAAGCACTTCACATGGCTTCACCCTCCCACCCCCCCTCCTGAGAAACAGTCTTGAGCACTTATTTATATGTTAAATTGCAGCAGAACTAGGGATGAGAAATACCAGTTCTAGTATAGCCTATGAACCGATCTACATTTCTTTCACTGCAGTGAATGGGGTCACATAGTTAGAGACAAGCAAATCAGGGACAAACATCCAGTGGATTACCTATTGTAAAACTGGAGCCAAATGCCAAGGATATACTTGAGAGAGAAGCAAGCAAGAAAACAAGAGAATTTCACTGGTAAAAACATATAAAACACATACTTGTATCTCAAGGTATATCTGAAGTCAAGACTTGATTGTATTCTGAAATGTACTGCCTACAACTGACTTTAATTGCATTTATTTCTGGTTTTACCAGTCTGATGAATGATAGAGACTGGTGCTCAGTCGTTGCCTTTTCTTCTAAGATCAATACTGCCTTTCTGTCAAGTAAAGTGTGTCCTTGGCCTTGACTCCTTGTAGAATCATGTAGGTTGGAAATGAGTTTCAAGATCATCAAGTCCAACAGTTAATCCAGCACTGCCAAGTCCACCACTAAACCATGTGCCACATGTCCCCAGGTGCCACATCTACACATCTGTTAAATACCTGCAGGAATGTGACTCCACTACTTCCCTGGGCAGCTTGTTCCAATGCCCAGCAGTCTTTTTGATCAAGCAATATTTCTTAATACCCAACCTGATCCTCTTCTGGTCTCTTCCTCTGGCTCTATTGCTGGTTGCCTGAAGAAGAGACTAATCCCCACGTGGCTACAGCCTTGCAGGGAATTGTAGAGAGTGATAAGATCACCCCTAAGCCTCCTTTACGCCGGGATAAGCATCCCAGCTCCCTCAGCAGCTCCTCATGTGACTCGGTATCCAGACCAGCTCATGGCCCCTCTCTGGACACACTTTGGGATCTCAGTGACCTTGTAGTGAAGGGCCCAGAACTGGACACAGCACTTGAGATGTGGCCTCACCAGCGCCCAGTACAGGGGGACAGTCACTGCCCTGGTCCTGCTGGGACAATTATTGCTGATACAGGCCAGGTGCCACTGGTGTTCTTGGCTGCCTGGGCACACCCTGGCTCATGTTTAGCCATAGCTGACCAGCACCCCCAGCTCCTTTTGCTCTTGGCCACTTTCCAGCCACTCTTGCCCAGCCTGTAGCACTGCAGGGGTTGTTGTGACCCAAGGGCAGGACCCAGCACTTGGCCTTGTTGATCCTCACACAACTGGCCTCAGCATCAGCCTGTCCAGATCCCTCTGCAGAGCCTTCCTGCCCTCCAGCAGGTCAGCAATCACAGTCAGTTTGATGCCGACCGAATGAGGGTTTCCTCAATCCCCTCATCCAGATCATCAGTAAAGACATTAAACAGGACTGGCCCCAATAATGAGCCCTGGGGAACCCCATCAGTGACCAGACGCCAGCAAGATGGAACTTCATTCATCACCCCTCTCTGATACGTGCCATCCAGTCAGTTTTTCACTCAGCAAGAAATGCACCTGTCCATGGGAAGCCAGTTTCTCCAGGGTGTGGGATGGGAATGCTGTGGGAAATGGTGTCAAAATCTCTACCAAACCCTAGACAAACAACATTCCCAGTTTTTCCCTCATACACTCAGCAGGTCACTCTGTCATAGAGGTGGATCAAGTTTGTCAAGCAGGTCCTGCCTTTCCTAAACCCATTTTGGCTGGGCCTGATTCCCTGGTTGTCCTGTACATGCCACATGATGGCACTCAAGATGATCTGCTCCATGAACTTCCCCAGCACTGAGGGATGAATCCTGGGAGTCTCATTCCAACCCTTTTTCCCCAAGTTCCAGCCAAACCTCTCCGTTCAATGGCTGGACAAAGCTGTTAAGCCAGTTTTCTCCCTCACCAGCTCCTCTTTCAGCGCATGGAAGTAAAAGCACCAGTAAGATTTTCTTGTTGAAGTAAGTCCTCAGTAGAAGACATTGATGGTCTGGGTAGTTTTGAAGCACAGCTTCATTGGATTGCAAGAATACATGGAAGAGACAGGTGGAGAATTACCAAGCAGCTGTGACAGCCCAAATCCAGCCAGAATTCCTAAGTGCAAGCCTGTCTGGGAACAGCTCCAATCAAATCTACCACAAGCACTTGATGTGTTGACACCACACTTCTTCTACCTGGGAAACAAATGAACAAACAAAACAAAATCCCCAACATTTAAATTTTCTTAAATTTTCAGATGATTTTATGTTAATGTTACAGATACTGTCACAGGAGTATGCTATGCCATCATGCCATTATTCTATAAGGAAATATTTCAAACATAGACTTGCACTTCCTCAAGAATGTGGAACATAAGCCCTTTATTATTTTCATGATTCTTGAAATACACTTTTATAACAGTTCTTGGAGTGGCCATCAAACATTCCTTTGTTGGGGCAATTTTGAGAAAACTTATGAAAAATATTTTAAAAATCCACTCTTTTTGAGATCACTGGACAATAAGTGTTGACTTTGCTGACAGAAATTGTGTCTTGGCAACAATCCACATGCCTGGAGGCAGATTCTTTCATGGATTTAAGATGGAATTATTCTGGTGCTATCTCCATTCAAACCATCTAAGGGCCTGGACCACAGCTAAACCTCAGATGTACTTACCTAGTTTGCTGCCTATCTAAGGTGTGTTATAACTACAAATCTGTGTACAGCTCTTAATACCATGCTCATAAGCTCTGAAAGGCGCAGCAGAGCAAAAAATGTTTATTAGAAACTTCTGTAAGCTAGACACATTCCTAATATCTGAAGTATAATGTATTATTAACAACTAAGTAAATGAGTAACAGAATACAGGAAAATTTTAACAATTATAATGTCTTCCCAAAGCAAAATTAAATAATCTCAAGAATGTGGCATGGTGTGTAGCTAAGATGATTTATTCACAAACTCAAGTAGTTCAGAGTAATGTCTTTAACAGCCAGTGGGACAAGGCTACAAAATGAAAATCAAATATTGCTTTATTTGTTTTCTTTCATTGTTCTACCTGTTTTCATCTGCTTTTTATCAGTGTTTAGAGTAAAAATTATAAAAGTTATTACCAGTATTTAAAAGAGAACTCTCATACAAATTTCCACTTCCTTCATGATCCAAAGTGGCACTGTGAGGTGCTACTGCTGGCACATAACTCATAGGTGGAGTTCGGTAGGTTTAGAAACAATACTAGAGTCAAAACCACTGACCACCACTCTCACTGCCTTTAACTGCCAAGCTGGATAATGCTCTCATTTCACTTCTAAGCTGAACTAGAAAGAAACTATTTTCTTTTGCTCAACCCTTAGATGAACAAAAGATGTTCATTAGTCTGCCAGCACGTATGAGACAGTCATTAAAATCTGCCCCCAACACGGGAGCTCCCTCTGATTTTACAGGAATGCCAAGAAGATAGTGGAGGTATATCATAATTTCATGGACACTAGTAGCATTATACTCATTTACATTACCTAAAGATAAAAGCCATATATAGGAGTTGAAAATGGGGTTTTGTTTCCAAAGCACCAAGAAAAATCACACAAGGTGAGTTTCTGGTGAAAGGATTGGAGTGTCCCGTGAGGAGCAGCTGAGGGCTCTGGGTTTCTCTAGTCTGGACAAAAGGAGGCTGAGGGAGGATCTCATTGTTCCTGAAGCTTCCTTAAAAAGGAAATGGAGACGGATGTACTGTGGTCTTCGTGGGAGCTGGTGGAAGGACACATGGAAAGGTTCAGTTTTGTACCAGGGGAGGTTTATGCTGGACATTAGGAAGCATTTCTTTACTGAGAGGATGGTCAAACATTGCAACAGTCTTCCTAGAGAGGTGGTCAATGCCCCAAAGATGTCAGACATTTGTACAATGCCCTTAACAAAGTGCTTTAACATTTAGTCAGCCCAAAATTGGTGAGGCTCTTGGACTGGATGTCCACTACAGGTTCCTTCCAACAGAAATAGAAAATTCTGTTCTCTTCTATGTGTTGTAAATGATAATTTTCTATGGCTTACTATACAAATGCATCAGGGTTTACATTTTTTATACTTTGCAGTGCCACAGAATGCTGTTACAAAACTATATTTGAGATAAAAATGTAGTGTTTCAGAAAACATGATGACAGGCATGTAACCATGGCTGCAAGAACATTCGGTTCAGTCATAATTTAAGCAAAACGAAGGGTATTAAGCATCAAAAGGGGCACTTCACATCTCCTGATTGGCATTTGTAGTGGTTTAAAATATGGCAAACCTGACACCACAGAACAGGATAAAATATTATAAGAAAACTGATTGATTAGTTAATATCTGCATAGCACTTTTAAATATGAAACAGTGCCAGTTTAATGCTAAGAAAGGAATCAGATTGCCTGACATGTATAAGCTGAGATGAAAAATTACCCTTCTAATGAAGTAAGGTACCCTTTAGTCCGTAGTATTGAAAATTCTTTTGTGTTCCCTCCAGTTATTACTATGGTCAAGCATTTTCAGTTGATCCAGTGAATAGATGGTCAATTATCCTGTTGTGCAACACACAGAGAAGCAGATACTACAATTGCAATAGATCTAGAGCAAGCTTTATTCATTAGCTGAACAAAACATCCTTCCTTAGAAAGCCAGTCATGGTTCTCCTTGAAGAAAGCATGCAGGAAATGAAAGCTTGCAGCAGCAACTTTCTGCTTCAAGTAAATGGCTAGAGTAATGGGAACCTTTATGGTAATCCTGTACTCTGGACCAGGAGAAATTGATTCTCTTTAATGTGGTGAATTCCATTTAACAGAGTAAATAAGAAGCCGATACATAAACAACCTTTAGAATGCTTATTCTGCAGTAAAATGGAAGGGATGGGGGATAAAAGTAGAAATAATCTAGAAGTTTCTTGATCAGACAATTTTAGTAATCTGAATGATACAGTGGAGGACCAGTGGCTTTCAGGACAAAGGTTTCCAGACCAGCAGATTAGCAGTTTTTCATGGACTATCAAAATCTCAATTTTCAAGAACATATTGTCCATGTTCTGCACTCAGATGTCACTAGCATGACTACAGAAGCAGCAGTGATGAAAGACAGATTTTGACAGTAATATGTAATGTCTTATAAGTCATAAAAATTATAATTATGGAATTTTTTATATACAATATGCAGCTAATCCAATTGAAAGTCTTGCTTTATTTATTTTTTTTTAATAATAGCAGAACTGATGTCATTGCCTATTTTACAATTGCCAAAGTCTGCACTACAAGGAGCTATTATCACATAAGGCCTCACATAATTTCTAAAGTAATCCTTTATTTAATGCTCCATGCTGGGTTTCCTCCTTGGACTGGCTATTTCTGGGAAATTTCAGACAAAATTGTTTTCCACTTATTATGTTCTGGTAACGTTTCCTTTGAAAAGCTGTGTGGCCCTTTTTTACTGGATAAAAGTCTGGCAATTTGGCGAGTTGTGCGTTTACTGCTAGGCCAGAAGAAGAGGCGCGAAGGAAGCCAAGGCAGAGGGCTGCGTGGCAGCTCTTTCCCGCTGGGAAGGATGCGCGGTGTCCCCGCAGCCGTGGTGCGTGCGTCCCAGATGAGAGGCGCGATGGAGCCTCTTCCATCCCCTTGGCCAGCCGCAGAGATACCACCTGCAGCTCCTGCAGCACGCAGCTGCGCTGGGCTCAGCCAGACTGCGGGGCTCGTGCTGAAACCGTGCCGAGCTCGGGCTCTCGTGATGTGATTTTTATCCAGATGGCTGAGATTAAGGCAGTGAAGGTATGCCAGTCATGCACAGCCACACTCACGCTTTCCCCTTGCCATGGGGACTTGCTGCCAGTGACTAAGCGCCGATGTAACTCACAGCCCGTTCACCAACCTCAGAGCTGGCTTCATTTGAGGTTTACCTTTGTTTTGGAAATTGGAGCTATTTTCAGTTTAATAGCAAATGCAGCTTGAAAGGAATTCTATATATGCCTGTTCTGATCTCTTCTTTAATGTGGCTTAAGTTATGACCCAGTTCTGTATAAACTCTAGCTTCAGTGTCTTCCAGATGGGCAGTAAATCCGGACACAAGGGAGAGGTTCTCAGCTGCTCTAAGTCAGCACATATCCAGATGAAGTAGCCTGTGTTAAGGGTTATGTATTCCAGGGATTATAAAGCCACAGTTTCTGTAAATGATATACACAATCTTTGTCGTTATTTGGCAGTGTGGCAGGTTAGGGAAAATCAAAGGAAAGAAGGCCCAATCTGGAATTCAGTAACAGAGAACTCAAGACATTGCCAGGAAAATATCATCTATTTATTTACCTCGCCATTAATAATCACTTCTAAGAAAATGTCTTACATATTTATATTGAGTTTAACAGCTAAGATTTTGGTCCAGGTAAAACTTTTAAAAGAGAAAAAAAAAAGTAGATATAAAAGTATAAATAAAATAAAATAAAATGTCACATCAATTCTCTGTAGACACATCACTGAACTGTCTTGGTTTTTTTGCTAAGACACTACTATTTAACATAAATGAAAGGTGTAAGTTTAAGGTGTCTGGACTTCACTAAGCCATTCAGTATTGAAAAATGTGAGTTTATGAGCTGAATTGGAGAGGATGGTATATAAGGTACACACAAGATGCAGAAGGAATTAGCCAAAGGGATGGCTCATGGCAGAATTATCCTGAAAGGGGAATGAATGTTTATGAGAAAGACTATTTGTAAAATTCTCTGGATGAGTCTGAAATTTTCTTCAATTGAATATTTTCCTCAAAGGTCTGTATTAGTGTAGTGACATGTGCTAATGATACAAACATGAGAGATGTCATGCCTATGTAGGGACAGGAGTGGTATTTGAGCACAAACCATGCTCTCCCACTTTTGAAATACCACAGGCAGTGACTTGTAAGTGCTCTTTGTTGTTTACTCAAACACAAACTGAATCTGTCTGAAAAAGTAGCTGTATGATTAAAGTGTTTAGTTTGCATGCTCCTATTCTGTGAAAAGTCCAAACTATGTCAATATCTAATATCAAGAGAAAACAAGACATATGACAATAAACCTAATTAAACTAAATTCTCTTTCAGAATTATGCAAAAAAGTGTCAAAAATAATTAAATCATTAGCTCTTGCACCCAGACCTGTGGTCAGCTGAACTGGGTGGAAGAGGATTGTTGAGAGTATTTTCATAATGAGCGTAGACAGGTAAGTTACCTTCATCGTGAAACACACATATTTGGTGAAGTGCCATGGATATCTTTGGAGCCTGGATATATAAAGAATGATCAAACTTACTAAAGGGAAAGAAATTGTTTGGGCCTTATTGCTTAAACTATCAAAGAAATAAAGGATTTTTCCAAATAAGAAAAGCAGGGTCAACAAAATAATTATGAGGTGTGAAGCTTTACAATATTTAAAGATAAAAGACTAAACATTCAGAGATGGCTTGCAGAAGGAGTTAACAAGATCACAAAAATGAAACAGTGGAGAGAAATTTAAAGAAGTTTTAAAAGACAAAACTCATGACCCATCCAAAAGCAGATGAAAGTGCTGCCAGAATCAAGCATGAGCTTAAGTGAGAGATCTGACTATCATTCAAACACTTGCATGAAAAAGAAACAATTGTAATTGTACCGGAAAACAGGATCATATTCAGCCAGGAAAAAGACATGCATAATAAGGGCACAGATGCATTAGATTTGCTTTCATATGGACATCATCTTGCAATACAATAGGAAACTTAGCATTATGGAAGATATGCATGAAATGCCACAGGTAATTTGTTTGCATAAGTCTGCTACTAAGCAAATCAAAATAGGGAAAACTTTGTAGAACAAAAACATTTACGCTCATAGTACAAAATTTCTTTAGGCTCATACTGTAAACTATAAATAGAGCAGATGTGTCTGAATAACTATCTTCATAACTCCAAAGGGTGTGCACTAGCATCTCAGAAATTTCCTTTAACATAGTTATTTTATATTGTTTCACAGATTTCCTTCACTGTGACATTTTGGATGGTATTTTCAATTAAAAGGATAGAAATTACACAGAATTCAACTTTGCATGATCCTGGAAGGAGTTTAGTCAGGTCCCTGCAAGACTTTGACTCCATTCAACTCTCTTTTTGGGCTAGTTGGATTTGCCTGAAATAGAAACACACCGTCCTTATGTTTGGGCACCCAGTCTGTAATGCAGAAAAATACCAGTGATTAGGAAAACAGCAACATATTTTTAAATTCAAGTTGATTGAATGCAAGTAAATACTATAAACTGAGCAAATAATAAAGCCTGGACCTGTGCTGACGCTTTAAAATAAAACCATCCTTCAGAAACATTTGGATTTTAGCATTTCTTACTGTAAGGACATCCTTCTGAAAGGTGACTTTCCTGTGTGGAAACACTACAGAAGTAGGTGTTTCACAGTCAAACAGCAAAGAGGTAAGTCCCATTAGACACAAAATGCCTGAATGTTTGAATCAGGGCTTTAATACGAATCCCTAGACTTTATAGCTTACACCAGTTATCCCCCACATTCCTACTAACAGGAGCTGATATGCTGTAGGCAATGAAAAGGAGGAGGCTCTGAGAGGAAAAAGTACAGATAAAAGGAAAGAAATATCAAGGTACAATTCCACTTATATTAAATGTGGGGGGAAATTGTTAGGCATGCAAAGTTTAAATATTTTAACACAAACCAGGCCACTCCATGCTCTCTGCAATAGTGTGAGAACTTCAGTGTTCTGATACCTCCTAAAGTATTTGATGAGAGACTAATAGCCTGACAGTCTAACACTTCACTTCCTTCCAATTAGGAGACTTTAACATCAAAGCCAAGGTCCTCTACTCAGAAAAGGCTTACTTGAATGAATTATAGAGGAGAAAAGTCCAGTAGGTTCTTGTTTTTTTCCCTTGCAGAGACACAGTCCAGCAAAGGTTTTAATAAGATGTTTGAGGTCAAAAGGTTCAGGTTCCTCACTGTGAGCACTAGGAAGCTGCCAGAGTGTTTCAATATGTATGGTGTTTGCAATGCAATCAGACAAAGCTGAAAACTCTATTACAGTGTCATGTGCCTGACTTCCTTCAGGAGTGCTCTGGTGTACGGCCAGCAGCCAAGTGTGAGGCTTGGAGTACACTGTGAATCTTTCCTGTTGCCACTTCAGCTGCTGAAACAAATAATGCCTTCACCACCTCAGCTTTTGGCTGCCAGGACAATGTGACAATGGCTTCCTCCAGGGAATTGTGCCAGTTGGTTTGTTATTGATTGGTAACAAACCTCCAGGATTCAGAGGTTTTCAATGAGAAATGATGACTGTGCTTGATGTATGAAGTTATTTGACTTGATAAGATCAAATCTCTGACAGAATCTAAAAAAACTACCACAAACTCTTTAGCTCTGATTTGCATCAAACCAAAAAGTATTAAAATCCCTCTGAGATAAGCGTAGAAGATGCCTTGTTTCTTCTTTTTGTCAAAAATATTTTTAGAGCCTTTTTTTCTGTACATAATATCTACTTTTACTTTTCTATTTTTAATGTTCTCTACTGTCATGACTACATCTCTCCATCTTTCAGCAACAGCTTTTATTCTGAAGTTTACAAAGTACATGTATCATTGATTGTAATACCTATTTCACATAGAACAGTTGACAACTGATATATAGCAACTGAATATAGCAATTGTTTTCTTCAGTAATACAATGGAATGAGAGGGGGGGGAAGGGAAAAAAGAGACAAAGGAAATGTCTTCTGTTTAATCACACAAGGGATTGGATTCACCTCACCTTGCTTTAAGTCCTCCGTGGTCAGAGAAGAGAGACCAACAGTAGTTAACATCAAAGATTCATTCCATGCAAAGCAGCTAAGGTAAAACAAAGACCACTGCAGAGGTAAAAGAAGCAGGAGACAAAAGATCAAATCAGACATGAAGATCTTGTAATTAACATCTTGAGAAGAATTTCTACTGTAGATGGTCTCTACTTAAATAATCAGCAAATGCTTGGATAAAAATTATTAATGTAGCAGTTCACTGGTCTCCAAAAGAAATTCTTTCCAGCAGTTAGTTTCCAAACCACAGTACTTAAATCCGTGCACTTTACAGACTGCGAAAACAATCCCATCAAAGAAAGCGCTGTTAATTTCCTACCCCACAATTCACAGGTATAACTCTCTTTCTTTGAATTGATATTGAGCTTTTCAGTAACTTTTATGTTTTTATTTTTCTCTACATATTCCTAACACTCATCTTCACAAAAAAACAACAAAAAAGCAAACAAACAAACAAAAAAAAAAAACCCAAACCAAACTAAAACAGAATCCAAAAATGAACCCCCCAAAAAACCTCACAAACAAACCTCCCCCCCAAAACAAACAAAGAAAAAAGCAAGCAAATCCAACTGCAGTGATATTAACTTAATAATTAACTTATTTAAACCATGCACATTCCATTGGTAGGAAAAAATATCAGCTTCAAAAACCAGCTTCTGTGTGAGGCACTTTCATAGCAACACCATTGTAGCCATGAAAGTTTTGGGATAGTATTTATGTTTTCATTTATTTTTGGATTTGTTTTGGAAATGACAGTTCCTAACTGGAATGCCATTACTGATAAAATAAGACCTATGTGTATTCTGTTTCTTGCATTTTCCCTCCAATACTAGCACCCCCAGTTAATGCAATTTACTGAAAAAACCCTAATTTAAAAAAAAAATAAATTGCTCAGTAGATACAATAAACCACCAAATACTTTAAAAAGTCTGTTTCCTTAGAACTTCTTAATGCATCTGTTAATTTTGTTTCTTTAATTTTATTTCCTTTCTTTTTCAACCTCCTTTCTTGATATGCTTGCTTTTCTTTATCGTTCCTTAAATTTTCATGTGGAGAAAACAAAAGTAATAAGATTTTTTTTTTTTTTTTTTTTGATCAACAGTTTAGGACCACGGTTAAAGCCAGTTAAAACATTTAACTATCCCTGAAGGATAGACCTTCAACATGAAGACTTTGGCCTTGATAAGACTCCTGGCAGTGCTCATTCCATGTTGTCACACCCATAATGACTATGAAATTTAGCTTCCAGAAAGTTGTATTATAGATTGTCTCAAGGATGTGTCAAGCCAAGTCCAAGGAAAACCTTAATGAGTTGGGTTGAATATTGGAAATAGCTAGTGTACACAGAAGAGAAAGAAGGGAATGGGAAGATGTATTTCTTCTTCTTCTTTAAGTTCTTGAAAATCTGTTTCTTTGTTCCTGAATAAAAATGACTGTAATTCATAGGAATTCACCACACATGTGGCTCCCCTACAGAGGCCCAGCTTCTAAACCACTTTTGATAGAGGAAAATATTGACAAAGTTCCAGCTGTTTGAAATTCAAAAAAACATCTAGTCATAAGGTGGTCTAAATACAGATCTTTTATAATCTACAGTACCTTGAAAACATGAGGTGAGCCAAGTGCACAGCTCCTTGAAGGCTTCCCCTTTCCAGTAACTTCTCTTCATAGCTTCTTGGTGTGAACACAAATGAAGTTCCAATGACACTTTTATATTTTCCATCAGTCTTTAAGTAGTATATGTTGAGGCTTCTGACTTATTCTCACACCTAAAGACATTTTCAGTTTGCATCTAACTCTTAAAAAAAAACCCCTGTAGATAAATAAAGCTCAATGATAAGAAATTAAAGAAAGTTCCCTTATGTACTTTAAGAAAAATGGATGCATTGCAGAGTTCTGATTTGCATCAACTTTTAATTAGTTGATTTAATTAGTTACCTATTACTGGACTATTTTTAAGAATAACTATAAAGTAATTAATCACAATTTTCAAGGCAAAATAAGAAAAGCTTTCTTTTCAGTTTTCACTTCTTGAAATCAAAAAGAAGTTTCCACAGGTAGATTTTTGAATTTAGAATTCTGAATAATTTTTTTGGTTTTGCCGTGCTGTATGAGCACAGATATGACTCATGCTCATTTTATACATATATACATATACATATATACATTCTGCAAAATAAAGGTTGTGTGACACTATTCAGATAATATTTATATGATAACCATTTTTTCTCTACATGTAAATGTGTCTTCAAGGTTTACACTTTATTTCAACAAAAATCAAACAAACTGAGAGTAAATCCTTGTTAGGTATAACTTTAGGCTGATCATGAAAAATCCTCTATGGATAAATTTTGCATGTTTTCAGTACACCATCGAAGTCACTCTAAGCAAGCTTTTGTGTGATGCCTTGATGTGGCTGAATAAAAGATCATCCTAAGTATTATTTACAGTCCATTTCCATTTCCATACTAATCATATTATGACAGAAACTCAGTCTATATACACTTGCCAGTCCCCGCTGATGAAAGCCAATCTTTATTATGTTAAAAAATGGACATCAGAAAATTGTTTTTGAAGTGTAATGAAATGATTTAATAACAATGTATCTTCATATTTCCTAAATGATTTTAAAACCTTAATGCACTGCAGGAGTCTGCCTCAGTGGTATAATGAAATGGGACAGTTCAGATTGCAACCTGCTGTGTGAGGTTCCCCCCGTGTTACAGAACAGCAGGATAGCTCTGTCTCCTTTCCTTTTCATCTTTCTTTTCCTCTCCAAGTGCTGGGTCATATTCTTGGAGAGAGGGATGTCACTCAGTATCTCACACATCCAGCTGGTGTTTAATTTGCACAGAGTAAAGATGAGGTACTTCTTAGAACCAAATCTACTGCTACAGTTTGATCATGAAAGTTGCCAAAAGATTCAGAATATAGCTCTGCTAACTACTGGGTCAGTGGAAATATTGGCCACTCACTTGTTACAATCAGCAAATTGGCCTCTCGCTACACACCCCCCAGACAAGCAGAACAAATACACAGCTTGGCATAAAGATGTATTTAGAGAGAAAGCAGGAGAAAGAGATGTGAACAGACAAGCTCACATATGCACTGCCAACATGATGATTCTACCTTGTCTAAGAATACTTTGTCTAAGGCGGCTGCAAGGGGAAAATGGATGTGAAAAAAAGAGTGTAAGTGCACAGCATGAGATAAGTTCACAAGAACTTTGGCACCTCTTACAACAATGAACCTTTGGACTTCATGTGCTTAAATGATCTTATATTCACTGCGTTGCAACTATTTTTCTTTATATCCATTGGGTATAATCCTCGAGCCTCCTTTTAGGTGTGGCTGTGACCTGGGCACAGTAATAGCCTGGATAGAAGTAAATATACTGATTGCTCTCCAACCTTCTACAGAAAAGGTGTGCAGAGTAATAACATTCATGAAGGGAGAGAGCAAGAGCAGTTGTGGCTGGAAAAGACTTTAGCAGGGAGTGTGAAGTGATCATACTGATTGACTATGCCTGTTAAACAAATTGTCTCAATGTAGCTTTGCACTGAGGCAAAAGTCTACCTGAATCTACTGGGCAGAAACAGCTTTAACCAGGTTAGAGCTAAGGTCTACTAGATATTACACAATTACACAAATTCAAAATACAAGGAAACTTATAGTTCCAAATTGTAGAGAGACTTGACTAGACATTCAGGGTAAAAATTATTTGCCCTAAATTTAGTGCATAATTTTCTGCATATTATAGGTTCCTGTTTGCATCAAATGGGAAAATCTGGGCATTCCTGAACCTATTTTAGAAGTTTGCCTAAGGGTAAGATGGATTGGACCCTTGAAGGGCCAATCTTTTTTGGTAGACAGAGACCCTGGGGTGATTGTTGAGTGTGTAGATGGATGAATCCCTACCCATCTTTTCCTAGAACAGTGCTTTAGTTGGATTAATGTATGTTGTGGCACACTCTCTAGCAGAGATACATTACAGCATCACACTTAATAATGTAGGTGATCCTGCTCCATGAAGAAGGATTTCTCTACTGGAAGATGAGACAAAAGTTATTTTAAGTCATGCTTTATTTTGTATTTAATAGCAGCACTGTAATCACTGTAATGCTCAATTTTGCTGTGTGTACATTGTATATGTAGCTTTTCCAGTCATTTAATTGACATGAATAATACTTCAGTCTATAACAGGTTTAATGAAAAGGGAAGAACTTAACCATCAGCCACTTACCTGCAAGCTAGCAACACGTAAAATAGCACATTTTTTGCTGCCAACTTGTCCCTCCTGCCCTAAACTATACCTAATTCCATCATCATCTTTAACGCTGGATTTCATCTTTTTGAGGGTTGCACTTTGAGAACATTGTTTAAATAGTGACACATTTTACTGTGAGGTAGGTGATAGAAGAAGGAACCTACTCCAGATTACTGGACTTTTTTTCAGCTAATTTCTTGTGTAATTTTCCTGATCTAATGGTCATGAAGAGAGTCTTCCCATATATATTAAGGAGTCTTAACTCAGTCCCCTGATGGTAACCCTGGATGACTACAAATATTCCAGAATATATTCTTTGCTAGTTTTTTAGACATAGTTTCCTTTATGGAAAATAGCTATCTGTACCTAGCTAGCTGTAAGTGTGGAGATAACATTTTCTTCATAAACTCCTACAGCCATATAGTCTAGTAGGCAGCTGTGTGACTTCTTTATGTTAGAGTACTCATTTTCAATGGTGACACATTTTCTAATACTCATTGCTGGTAGACCCAAATCAGAGGGAATCATAGAATCATTTGTGTTGACAAAAGCCTCTAAAATCAAGTCCAACTGTTAATCTAACTCTGCCAAGTCTACCACTAAACCATGTCCCATGGTTTGTCTGTAACCCATATTGCCTCATTTAAATTCTCCAATTGCTTAATCTTTATTTTCTTTTCAATTGTTGTTACACCTGGGCGATGAAAACAAGAAAGAAAGGTAAAAAAAAAAAAAAAAAATACTGTTCTGAGAAAAATCTTTTAAAGTCCAATCCATACAAATCTTGAACTTTACCATAACCTTACCATTAATAGCAATGCAAAGATACTGAGATTGCAGTTAAGGTGTCCTCAAACTGATGTCTGAAGAACTGATTTCTTCTCTTGTGCATATTTGTGTATTTGCAGAGATGAACAAGAAATATGCTTGTAAGAAACTACTTCTTGTATGCAGCATGATCTTATTAACTGTTCTTTTTTTTTTTTTTTTGTCTGAGGGCTAATTGAAAACAAAATGCCTAAATTTGCAATGTTGTACATGCATGAATACAATTCTAATTAGCTGGGCCACTGATTGAGGTGACTTGCAAATAGAAACCTAGCATGCTTTTTTTTTTTTTTTTTTTTTTAAATTTAACATGAAATCAAAACACCTAAAAGGTGACTCACTCCCTTTAAGATGTCACTGAGGAAGTGCTGCCTTGCTCCTGCCATGCTAATGAAGACCAAGGTGACTGTGCCCCTCAGATGGGTTCTGCGTTTACACAGAATAACCGGTGGCCAATATTTTGAAGCAGAGAGAACACAAGCACTGCCCTCAAGCTGATGGCATTCCCCTGGCTGGAGCAGAGCTGTCCTGCTGGATGGGGGAGCAGCTGGCCAGGGCTGGCAGGGCTGGTGAAGGAACTGGAAGGGCACTGGCAGGGCAGGTGAAGAAGGGGCTGGCAGGGCTGGTGAAGAAGGGGCTGGCAGGGCTGGTGAAGGGACGAGCAGGGCAGGTGGAGAAGGGACTGGCAGGGAAGGTGAAGAAGGGACTGGCAGGGCTGGTGAAGGGGCTGGCAGGGCAGGTGAAGAAGGGACTGGCAGGGCTGGTGAGGGGCTGGCAGGGCAGGTGAAAAAAGGGCTGGCAGGTAGAGCGCAGCTGGCGAGGGACCAGAGGGCAGGAGAGCCTTTCTCTGCTCAGCTCCAACGCGAGCAGGCAGCATCAGATAAGGAAGCAATTGGTATCTTCACACCTGCTTACATTCGAACTGTCTGCTAACTGCTGACACAAACCTTCTATCTTCCTACTGAGACATCAAGGTAAATTCGGAGGAAATGGAGCTGTACAGAAAAAAAAAGCGCTGCTCTTTGCTAAATTGAGTGATTCCTCCAGGCTCTGACCAACAGCTTGAGGTCAGCATAAGCAGAAGAGACAAAGGAGAGTCCCTTAGGGGTTCTTCAGAAGCTAAAATAGAAAATTTGCTCAGCTGTTTATCACCTGAGTTTGACCTCCCAAGCAATATCTTTTTTTTAGAACAAGGCAATGAAGGATTTGGCAATGAATGAAAGGGAATTCATCTTCACGACATTTTGTTAGTGACATTCTGAGGCTCTGTTTCTGATTTGCATTTCCTTTGGAGTTAGATCCTTAGGCTCGTCAGGCCTCTTTTTTTCTGTTGTTTTGTTTTGTTTTGTTCGAATGAGGTGAGTTTTATGTTGTTTTGTTTTATATTGCACTACAGCCATGAGCAGCACTGTCATATACTGCACTTCTGTGCAAGGTATGACTGGGGCCAGGCACTACCTGTGATTTTTTTTTCACAATTCCTTCCGAAAAGGCATATCAAAAGCGCTTTTTTTTTTTTTTTCCTTTTTAGTTTTTTTTTTGTCTTTCCTGTAGTAAATCTTTTGTCATTGAAAGGACTGATCGTATAAGATGTCTCGAATCCTCCTCTCCCATAGATACACTCACAGGAGCAGGTGCTTGGCATCTCTCAGGATCAAACCCTAAAATGCTGGTTGCCATGGTGACTGAATGTGAAAGAACAATAAAGAGCTGTTTACCACAGAAACTTATCAGCAGGGCTCGACAAAGCACCACAAAACTGTAATTAGGGTTGCGTTGAAACAGCTTTATTTCTGCAGCTAAAACGAGGCAGCAGCCTTTGCCTTTGATTTCTTCCAGATATTATCCCTTGCATATCCCTTGCATCCTTGTGTAAGATCCCACCCAAACTCTAAGTAGATTATAGCAGAGTAGGCAAAAATTAGCATTTTGAAAAATCCATGAAAAACAAGCCTACAAAACTGCATGCAAATGACTGTATGAAAAATAATGCTTTGAGAAGCAAAGTGCTTTGAAATATCCTACACACCCAGAGGTTGCTACACTCCACAGCAATCTGCAGAAGATCATGATGGCTTAGCATACACATTTGGATGTAAGGATTCTTTTAATAGTTGATTGAAAGGGCAATACCCCAAACAGAACACACAGTCTTTTCTCATGTTAAATTTTGGTTGGTTTTTTGCTTCTTAGGATTCTAGTTTCCTATGCTGTTAGTAATACTGCTGTCATAGCTGACAAGTTAAAACAGAGATTGTTAATAGTAGTAATCAATGTTAGCTTGGCAGCTCTGTGTCCTGAATGAATTCGGAGGTGTGCTATGAAAAGCATTTCACAAATGCCTGTGAAGGGAAGGTCTTTACAGAGAAGAGCTTTTGCTTTAATTAAGCAAAGCAGATGGTGCTGGAAGGGAAACAAAGGCACACAGAGGTGAAGCATCTTGCTCACAGCTGATCAGTGACAGGTCTCAAGCAGTTATTCCCAAATTGTTAGAATTCTGAAGGAATAACAGTTATCAGCAAAAACGATGGTGCACCTTCAATATTGAGTTAAAACAACATGTATGGGACATGTCTCCAGGTCAGAGGTGATGATGTGGAGCCCCAGCAGCCCACAGGCAGCAGTTTGGGAGTCTCTGTCTTAGATGTACATCAATACTCCTGTTTCTGCATATAGGAGTTGCACATTGAAAAATCTGCCAATACCCAGGTTTCAGTAATTCAGCAGAGATATTGGGAATACAGCCTCATGTAGCTGTCCCAGTTGTGTGCTGGATTACACAGTGAGAAAAATAGTGGTTAAAAAAAATTATTTTAATAAAACCCTGTATTAGGGATGCCACACATAATGATCTGCAGCATTCATTCCCCTTGCTCTCCCACGAGGTGTTTTTATAGTACTTCCATTGTTTCTGCAGCTTGTGTTGTTTCAAACTTTCCTGCTAGCAGATAACTATGCGAGTCTCAGAAATGTGGAATCTGTTTCTGTCAATGCAGTGTTTGAATCAGTTAAGTCTAAAACACTAACACTTCTATTTTTAGTTTGCAGCAGCAATAGATAGCAAATATGTTCACCTGAGAACAATTCTGCTGAGTATGTAAAACGCATATCTTGTGCATCATCAAAACCATTCCTTTATGTGTGCAGAAGAAATGGATCCTCTGTGCTTTCAGGCACCACCCTTTAGCAGTAGGTGGGGAATGATCTCCTAAGAAGGCAAAACTATTTCCTTTGAGCATTCAAATTTCTGAACTGATTTTTCTTCCACTTCAATGTAAATCCATTGCCTTTGCTTCGGTGTGTTGCAGCTGGATGACAGAGGAAGGTCAAATTCTTTGAAGTGATATAACCTGAATTACAAACCAGGTCTGGAAGAGATAGTGGGTGGAAAGAACACAAGCCAGGGCTGATGTCTGCACAAGCTACAGCTGCTGTCAGTATTTGTACTGCTGGTTTCTGATAATTAGCTGCTACATGAAGTAAAATGTCTGGTGTGCCCCAGGTAACTGTTGTTGTTGTGAGAAACTAGCAGAGATAATGGTATCTGTTTCCTGCAATCGTTTCTAGTGTTCCCTCCTTTCCATCACTCACCTTTGGTAGTCACCAGGAAATCTCCTGGGCTTCATTCCTCACCCTTGGCCCGGGGTGCCTTGCCCCAGGGGCAGGGCATGGGGGAGGCAGTGCCTGCTCATTTCCTGGCACGTGTTGAGACTTCAGAGGGAGTGGGAGAGGGAGGAAAAAATACCTCCTGGAGCAGACACTGTTGCCAAGACACCATGAGTAGGAAATGAGAGATAGGAGTTAAAAGCTGGATCATAGAGCTGCAAATGATTGTAATGTGTTCTCTTCTCAAAAAAGCTAAAAAAAAAAAAAAAAAAAAAAAAAAAGATTGTCATTGATTATTTTTATTTAATTAAATGGGGAATATGAGGCTCCAAGGCTTAAGTGTCTGAGCTTTCTTGGCAGTGAAAGCAGAGGCAAAGGGCTTCCTCTAAGATTCAAAATACATGGTGCTTGGGGCCTGCTGCAGTTTCACTGCTTCATACACAGATGCTGCAAGCTTCTGGAACAGAGCATCTCTTCACTCCAGGTGAAGTCCTGCCCTACTGGCCCATGTGAGACTCGAAAGGACACAGAGATCCTTGTGTTAGCCCACTCATAATGAATTACACCCATAATGAAGATGATTTCTTATGTCATATGGCTACACAACATCTGAAATTAATTTTGTGGGAGCAAGGAAATTGTTCACATTGGGCTTCAGCGGCTGCAGCCCAGGGACTTTTAGTTATCAGAGGCAAATCAGAACAGCCTCAAAGCTAAAAGAGTTTGGTGAAATGAAAAAATGATTTGCATAAGAACAAGAGCAAGCACTGAGTTTGATGGGAGACATACTGTTATAGCTGGTTTAAGTTAGGCTTCTGATGGAGAAGGGAAATGTTCAAGCCTGCTACAATCAGTGAAAGCCAGCAGACACCTCAGGTAGTTCACCAGTTCTCAAATGAGGATATCTCTTTTCTTCTACAAGTAATGAAGTAATATCTTAAGTCAGAGGCCTAATTTTGAAGGGTGAGATAGGTATCACCTTGTAGAAGAGTCAAAGTTCTCATGAATGGAGTGTGTCAGATGCAGTAACACAAACATACGAGTCAGTGAGAGCTTATCAATATAACGCAATAAGTGAAGCATAAAGCCTCATTATACATTTTTCTCCAATACACACATACATAAAACCTTTCTACTATGTACTTTTTTTTTTCCTTAAGAACTTAATTTTCCTCCTAAGGTCAGGAGTTTCATGAAAATCCATCCATTTGAGAGCTCATTAGGTTCCATTGAACTGAATGGTAGCTGAGCCAGGTTGTACCTCGGTGCCTCTGAACTCTGACAATGGGATATAGGGATGGATGGGTCAGTGGTGACAGAAGTAAAGCATTTCACCCACCTACTAGAAATTTGGGATTTTACTCATGTGACTGTTTCTTTACAACGAGTCTCCATATGTACACTCATGATGAAGGAAAAAAAAGCACTGCTGAAACCAGAAAACACAGAAAAAATTTTAAAGTTTTAAGTATGCGTTGCACTATGTTGAGTGTCAGCCTGTAAAATGGAAACTATTACTTCTTGGGGAAAACAATTCAAAATACAAATATTCCATGATATATATAAGTCTGTGAAAGCAAGGGCAATACTGATGGACTAAGGCTGGTAGTAGACAGGAAATTAAACATAAGTTTACAGTGCATCCTAAAAAGACATCTGGGGCTCCATTCAAAAACTCGTTATTGCCTCACCAAAAAAAAAGGTCAAGATTTGGTAGGGCTTTTGCTCAAACACTGTTTTTAGTTATTGACACATAGTTAACAGATAAAACTAGGAAAACATCACAGAAATTATTGTGATAGAGGAGAAACTCTCTCAAAAAAAAAAAAAAAAGAAAAAAAAGAAACACAATATGTAGTTTCCTTCTGCTACACATTAACTGTGAAAGTCCCACTGAATATCAACTGCGAGACCTCTGGTCAGTCTGAGTAGAGTATTAACCCTGGTGAAGGGAAGTGGACACTGAAACTATTAATATTTGTCAGAAATACAATATAGGGTGGAATGAAACAACAAAAGAGAATAGAGCAGCCCAAGGAAAAAGTTTCAAAAGAAGTTTCAAAGAACAGATTCAGAGATCTGAGTTATTTCCCAGATTTGCATAGACTTTCTATATGATGTTGGCCAGAATCAACAAATTTGTTCTTCTCAATTTCCTTCCTCTCCAAATAACTACGTTATTGTCTTTTATTTTGCCTTCTAAGATTAGAAGTATGATCAGTCTCTATCCATGCTGACTCCTGTAATGAGACATGATCTATATCACTGCTATGACTTCTACTGCTACTTAATCACTTTCCTTGAGACAAGGGGTAATGTGAAAGAGAGGAAATAAATGTGTTCTTGTGGGCCCCAGGGGTGCTGGAGGACCTGTTGCTACCTTTGTTTAAAACTGGATTCAGTGAAATACTGCAAAATTTGCTTTTAAGTGCCCTCTGGCAGTAGGAAATAGGAGACAAGACATGTGCTGGCATTTCCATCCTGGGGAAATAACTGTGTGAATATATCACTCTTTTCAAACACAATAATCTGGATTATAGAGTGCTAGCAATCAATCTCTGAAGATGTTTTTAAAACCATTAGAAAGTATTATTTCTCAACAGGACAGAAGTAATTCTATTTTTCAGTGCTTTTGTTCATTTCACTATCAGAAGAAATACATAAATAATATCTGATTGTCATATTTTTCTCATTCTCACTTGCTATCAAGTCAGATTTAAGTGAAAGGCTGCTAGGTAGAAAAACTAGTTGTAATTAATGCATTATCAAGAAAAATTAACTAAAACTCTTCTTAGACTCCTAGATAAATTCTGCAAGTTTTCCTGTCAGTGGTCTCAGCAACAATTTAGCTCACAATCAAAAATAAAGTTAGAATCAAACTTCTGAGTTTCCTCATTTGTTGTCTTTACCTTTCTTTCACTTCTGTCAACATAAGACAGAGCAAAGCTCAGAACTCTTTTCTTCCAGAGGATGCTGTTTTAACATGTGCTGTGACCTCCAGGGGAAAAAAACCCCCATGTATGCATATACAGAAAAACCAAAAATACATCCCTCAGCTGCCCCCCAGATCCTTACTAAAGCACTAATTCCAGCTTTAATCTGGCCCACATTATTTTCCTGAGCATTCAAACTTTGACAATAAAGCCATTTATAGAGTAAGCAGATTTATTGTTTCACTAAGCACACTGGCCTGTATGGTCTGTACACTTTGAGTGAGCCTAGAAACAACAGTGGAAGAAAATACTAGATTATTAGGTTATGCTTCAGAATTTTATGTCAACAAATAGCTTCTCCTTCTCTAGCTATGCTACCTGTCTTTCCCTGTCAGCTGTCAATGGCTTGCTTCTTTTTAATGAATGCTGGGACCTCCAAAGTTCCCCCAGACACACATACATCAAGAAAAATGCTGAGATTTGTCAAGTCCCCTAACATCCATTTAGGATTATTGTCAACATTTATAAATCTATAAGCACGACATTCCCTTGAGACTGATTCTTTTTGACAGTTAGTTGAGGTAGGTCACCCAGCAGGGAAAATCTTGTTGGTGTATGGCAAGGATGTGCTGCCTTTAATGTCTTCTTTTTATCAGTGATCTTTGAGTCATTTGACTGCTTCTAGAGCAGGATTTATCATTTCCATATGCACCAACCCCCTTGATTTTGTAATGGTGTTTGTGCATTTATTTGGTTTGTACTTGGCATGGGAATGAAGTATGGAAAGGCGTAGAAAAACCTCTGTACTTAAGAGTAACATATGGGATTTCTTTTATTATTTTTTGCTTAGGCTCCTGCATAAATGCTTGGCTTGCTCAGTTAGAAAAAGAAATATAAAGTAGCTCAGAAATTGTTTTAGTTTAAGTTCTCTCAGAAATTTGTCAGCTCTTTTAAAAAGGGAAGGGAAGATACTACTCTTATGCAGCATTAAGGAAAGCAAATACACATGGAGGAAACTGATACTGTCAGGCCATCAGCTAAGGGGGGAGATACTTGTATCTTACACCTAATATTACAAATTAAGCATAAAGGATCCCTAATGTACATCAGAATTATTCTCAGAGATGTCTATCTCAACTTTTTTAATTGCTCAGACACCAATTTACTAGGCTACTGTCTAATGGCATTTTAGTCAATGGAACTACTTGTTTATTAACAAATACTCTTAGAAAGTCCATTCAAGATCTATACATAGATCTGTAGGTAGAATCAGCTAGGAAGTTAATTCAAATGCTTTCCAACATCCCAGAACACGCTGATCAAGGCAAACTATCTGGAAAGAAGCTGAAAGAAAAGTGAGAATTCCCAGAGTGTAAAAGAGCCCAGGGCAGTACAAAGCTTCAGAATATAAATGGGTTTGTAGTGGTTGAGGTGCAAAGTTCATTCAGCTCAGTAATCTACCTGCCACAGGAGGAAGAATATAAAGACCAGGCAGGACAGAATGATTTCTTATTTGCATACACTCGAGGCCTCCACAACCTAAGTCTGACAGACTTCCTGAGCTGGATGTAGGGGTCTTATAGCTCATTCCTCATGTAAGGAGCTGCGTAGCTCTCTTTTGAGCCCCTGTAAACTGTTAACTTCAATGTCCTGTGTTTAATTTCACATTAAGCAGAATTGTGTGAATTGTCACTTTGTGAACCTTCCACCCACTTGCTACCTAGTTCCTGCGGATTCTCAATGAACCTGATATATATATTTTTTAAGGAATCTTAAGACTGGCAAAAGGAGAATGGTGCATCAGTTCATAGACTGCAAAAAGCATGAAGAATTAAACAAACAAATTGCAACAAAAATAGAAGAATAAAAGACCTTGAAGCTTTTATCTGCATTGGAATGCTTGTTATTAGGAAAAGCAAGTGCCACACCTACAAAATTAAAATAGTTTTGAAAGTTTGCTGAATTGGGAAAGGAAAACCAAAAGGTTCAGACACTCAATTCAGTGAAGTCATTGGGGCGGGGGGGGTACATCTGTTCCTTTCCTGTTAGGATAGGTACACTTTTGAATCCTGGTTCAGAAGTGGTTGTCCCATGTGCCTGTCATTCTTCTTCCCATCCAGGTAGGTCTTTAAGAATTTAGATGGTCTCCCAGGCTTTCAGAAAATGTCTGAATGCCAGAAAAGGGGAGAGTTATGTGCAATCAGCAAAGCTTGTTTAAGAGTACAGCACTTCCTTACAGACAGAACTGAGCTCAGTATGTGATTTTTCACATATTTTTATATATTTTTATGCAATTTTACGTCAGCATTTCTTACCAATGGTTGTAAGTGAACTTAATAACAACTGTGAGAAATGCCTGGTTACTAGAGATAAGGAAGCTACCAAATCAGTGTTGTAAGAGGAATTTAATGAGACCTCATATCAGATTGTGCAGCAGCAGGATTTAAGTAATAGTAGACCTTCTTTGCCTCATCCAACTAATTAAAAATTGTACCAAAGGCAAATGACTAACAATGACATGGAAGTCAACACCTCAGTGAGAGAAGCTGGGCTACAGTGGAGAAAATTGCAATATTTGCTTATGCCACTAGCAACATTTAGTCTTTGTGATGCAGTTGAGTGCATCACATTCCCCATCCATAGGGAAGTTCTCAGGAGTAGCCACGTAAAGTTCTCAGGCAACACCTTTATGTCTCTGTAGCAGAGAGAAGGGAGAATTGGAGAAGAAAGTGAGGGAAAGAGACTTCAGAACACGGAGGGGAGGAGAAGCCTTAGAGTTCAGAGAAGGAAAGAAAAATTACCCATGAAAGGTTAGAGCTCACAAAGAAAAGGATCATGTGTATGGCAATCAGGGGAGCAGAAAGTCCTCCTAGGTTGACTAAGCAGAGACAGTTTAAAGGCATTCAGTCATACTAGTGATTATTAGTCCTTTGAAACCTATTAATCCTATTATGAGGTTGTGGAGTAATTTTAGAATTTAAACAGGCAAGCAACTATATTTAAACTTGGTTGCCATGTATTTTCTTTTGCCTTTTTTTATTTAATTTCCTTATTTCTTCATTTTCAGTTTAATTTTCTTTTTTTCTCCTTTGAAACTTTTCTATCATCTCGTTTCCTTACCTCTCCTGTTTCTTCCTACATTTTATTCATCTGAAGATTAAAGGGGGAGGGCGATGTGACCTTTACTACCAGCATTCCTCACATTAGGAGGATGGGGAGGCAAAATAAAGCTCCTGGAATCTTTTAAGCAAAGCAGAGTATTCTTGCATGCACAGTAAAATAGTTCATAAAAGGAATTTAGAAAGAATACAGTAAACACCAGTATAAGCAGCAAAGTTTGGCCTCAGCCCACAAGCTCTGCCAGGCAGTTGAATACTCATCAGGCAAAATGGCAACATAGCCAAACAGCTGTGTGTTCCTCAGGGAAGCATGTAGAAACACATGGTCTTAGAAGAAAAAGAAGCCTTTCTCTTTAGGCTTACAGACATTCTGCATAGCAGTCAAATTCATATATTTTCCTTAAGATATCTGTACCTGGAGAAACGTTGTTTCATGGACTCTGTTTTAGGTAGTTAATATTTAGGTAGTTAATATTTTAGTTAATATTCACGTGTTATATTGATTTTGGAATTACTTGCCAAATTAAGTGAGGGACACTGTCAGTCTGGGCATGCCCCATTCTCTAACTGCCCTGGTTGTTGTCACACATTTGCCATCAGTGCAGAATGATCCTTCCCTGGGCAACAGACACTGTATTTCATTCATGTTTTTTGCTTCCAGATCGGAGGCCAAAGTCATAAGACACATAGGAAATTGTTCTGGATCAATTTTAGTCTGTGTCAGCAGCTTGCGCACCCCTTTATAAACCAAAGCTAATGCAGGAAAGATATTCACAGCAAAGAGTGCTGTGAAGTGCAGGAGCACTGTGCACTGTGATCTGCTGGCATGAGGGACAGCTTGCCAAGATCTTCAGGATCTGAGGGAATGACTGAGCCGAGGTGTTCCTGGTCAGTAAGATGTAAGGGGAAGCCGTGAGAGGCTCAGGAACGCTTCCCTCTCAGTCTGCAAAAAAATACACAGCCGCAGGGTTGCAAAACCAGCAGAGCAGCATTTGTGGAATTCACAAAGGGCAAAGTGCTATTCTCCATAGCATGCATATTTATTTTGATGTGGTTGTCTGTGGGCAGCAGTGTATGAAATTAACCACACAACTGACATTTACATTATGGCAACTTCACTGCTGTCTGGCAAGGGGCAGAGATCTGAGAGCAAATACAGTAAGACTTGCTGTCCTCAATGTTCCTTCTTATTGCTAGGTGTAAATGGCAACAAGAGCCAAGCAGTTATATTAACAGTTTTGCTGTAACTTCTGGAGAATAGTTTTTTTTTTTTTTTGTTTGGTTGGTTTGGGGTTTTTTTTCAATGAAGGTGAAAAGGGTTTTTTTCCTTCAGGTGGGCTAATTAGGGTAATAATCCTCTGTTTCTCATGGCCTAGTGTTTTTGGGAAGGATTCAATGTGAAACACATATGACACTTTCTCCATGCTAATGAATGCCTATAAAGCACATGTATGGTTGAGGGTCTCTGTTAGGAAAGTTCATACCTGCTGTTCACCAATGTCTGTAGTGCTAAAAATGCAGACAGTGGATATGTATGTCAGGCTGCGCTACTTGCATTCCCAAACCTCATTAGCCACAAAAGCCATTTGCTTGCTATTAATTCATTATTCAATTTCTAGTTTAAAAGATTGTTGTAGAGGGGAAAAAAAAAATCTTTCTACATCTCTTGCTCTTATGTGTTCTACACATAAGGACAGAATTCAGATTTAATTTATTTACACACCTAAAAATCCCATTTTCTAACTCCATGAAGTCTGTAGTTAGCCATGTTAGTAGGCTATCTCAGCTCTTTTTCACGTGTTAATACTTTCCATATGAGAAAGAAGGCACATTTCTGACAGAGCAGTTAGCTGTTGGAACAGACTCCTAATAGATTCTGCATTTCCAGGACTTATCAAATAAAGGCTATAAACCTTGCCAAAAGTTGTGCTATATTCAGATACAAGTTACTGGTCTCTACAGTACTAAGTAGAAAATAATATTTGACTAGATACATGGAATGGCCCAGATTGGAAGGGAACATAAAGCATCATCTTGTTCCAACCCCACATCATGGGCAGGGGCACCTTCCAGTAGACCAAGTGGCTCAGAAGCCTATCCAGCATGGGCTTGAACACTTCCAGGGGTGGAACATCCACAACTTCTCTGAGAGTCCTGTTCCAGTGCCTCATCACCCTTGTGGTAAAGAATTTCCTCCTAATACCTAACCTAAACCTACCCTCTTTCAACTGTCTCCTACATTCTTAAAATTGAATAATGTATGAAATCAGGATTTGAACACAAGAAAGAAAAGATTCCTTTATAGCCTAAATTCTGCACATGATTTTTATATAGGATGTGTGACAATACAATTTGTTAGGTGTTTTCTGAAGGGATATTTTGCTTTTGTGAGAAATGTGTTGTAGAATAGTACCAATTTCAGCAAACATGAAAAGGGAAAAAATAGGAGGAGCTTGCAATTTGATTAAAATTATTGAACTCAATGATAATCAGTAGATAATATGCACTAAATATTTTTATAAAAATAAGTGATCCTTAAGTATTTAACTAAAGGGGGATTTAACATTTTGTCACAGAAATTTATCATTAATATTGCACTATTGTATGCTAGTGCTTAAATGTTTATGTAAGGAGAAGAACACTAACACAAGAAATTTGAATTGTACTTAAAACACAGGACATTAGGGATCTGATTTTAAATGTCCACTCCAAGTCAGATGTTTAAAAAAACCTTTGAAAGCTAAATAATTGATTTTCTTACATTTCAAAACCAGAAAAAAAAATATTATCTTAATAAACAAAGAAAATTTCTGTTCATTGTCTGTCAGAAAAATTTTGTAACAAAATAAAAATATTTAATTTCACAGGTCTATGGAATTTTGTTTGGTTGACTTAGGAATCATGCAGCTACTATTTTTTCTTTGCTGTAGAAGTATCTATTTAAAAAAGAATCTGTTTTCCTCTATATTTTATTGTCAAAACAATGATCAAACTAAATGATCAAGCTTAGTCCAGTATATTACATGTCTTGTCTGATGCATCTGTGACGTTCCTAGCCACCATTCAGAACTTCACACTCTGTAAAAATCCTATTATGTTGATATGTGGCAATGAGTTCCACAGATAACTTATATATGCTGAAACCAAATTATTTTGTTTTCATCAAACAAAAAAATGTAGCCCTTCAATTTAAGTGCACTTTCTTTTTGTTTTTAAGATGTAGTAAGAACATTGAGAAAATTCACTGATGGCAGAGGCAGTAGTGGTCAGTCTGGATTTGATTTAAAATTTTGTTCCTGATTTAGGAGGCTTTAGCCATTACTGGACCAGAAATACAGGTTCTCTCTAACTTTTTAGGTGTTTTTTACACCATGATCATTCAATTTCTGTTAAATTACATAAATTGAAAGTTCAGACAGCAGTGTCCTTTTGTACCAATGGTTAAAGCAACAAAGTTGTGCAAAAAAAGCACGATACAAACCTAAGAGGTGAGGGAATGAATTAAGCTTAGGTTCCCTGTTCTCTGAGAGCTTCACTAGGTTGTGTTGTGAAGGGAAAACTGAAGGAAAACTTCATTATGAATATATTAGTATTTTGAACTCTTATTTCTACTTTAAATTTTGAACAATACTAAAGGCACATTTTTATTGTATTTCAAGAAACACATATAATTTCCATCATTAAATGGAAATACCATCATACATCTACTATGCAGAGTTAGTAATAATGTGTATTTTCAAGATGTGATTCTCATGGAGCAGGAGACCATGGATGAAGAATGGACTTTGAATACACAGTATGATCAATGGCATAATAACTGATACCTATTCTCTTGTGTTTTCTTCCATGTATAGTCTTTATAGGCACAAGTGTCTTTATAGTCTCAGAAGTGCTGAGAAGCAATTTGGGAGTCTCAGGTTTGTAGGAGGTACTTTCTAGGCACAGACAGGAAGGAGATTTGCATTCTTATTCTCTCTAGTGGAACATTGTGTAACATTTTGAAAGGCCACACTCTTCCTCTCTTCACATGATTTTGTTTTGTGGGGTTTTCTTGGGCATGAAAATGAGGAAATGTCTAAATAGTTAAACTGACTAGGTACAGGGAGACAGATTTGTAGGCTTTGGATTCCATTTTAGGTACCTAAATAGGGGGCCAGATTCTTAAAAATCTTGCATCAGTCAGGTCCTGCTAAGACCAGTTTGCTGGGAACAGTGGCAGCTGCTGCATGCCAAGTCTTTTCCAGAACATGGTCTGTGTGCCCCACCAGTTTCAGTTCTCCTCCTATGCAGTCAATTAATGAGTTCATTTTCCCTGGTATTTGTGGGGCCTTTGGCATGTCACTGAGGGAGAAAAGAAACTTTTCTTAAGAGTAATTACAGTAATCACTGACAATGACTTAGGAATAGCAATACTACTTGACCCAACTTTGAATGTACTATTCACAGTGCTAAGAAGAGCAGCTGAGGCCTGGAACTCTTAGACAAAGTTCTGCTGCTTCCCAGCCTCCAAATCCAAATGAGTGCCCTCTGTTGCCTTCTGGGTTACTGGTCCTGTATGAAATTGATATGAAATTGGTGTACATGAGACTGGACCCTCTCCATAAGGGAGCCATAAAAAGCAGATTTTTTCACCTTCCTCTGAGGAAAGCAGAGCTCTTCTGTGCTCTGCAGTTAAGCTAAATAAAGGAGGGGCCTAGCCACCATCCATCAGTGGATTCCTGTTACAATAGGATTAGACAAAAAGCTACTACAAAAGATTCAGAATATAATGATACTCCTGAAGCTTTCACTTTTGATGCCTTAAAAGCTGTCTTTGCATTATATGCTGCTGGCTCCATTGCACACTCTGGGGCATTAGGGTAAGTGAACATGCAAGGAAAAGGAAAATCAATCTCCAGCCACAGATAATGGAACAACTGGTGCAGATGGTCACTAAACAGGAGTGGTTTATAGGCCTCACTCTAGGGCTTGAGTTGCTCAGATGATTCCCTGTGGAAAAGGAGAAAACTTATGAAAAAATATGGATTATGCTTCTCCTTGGGATCATATATATTTAATTTCACTGACTTTTTAGCATTTGATTGTAGCCTGCTCTGAATTCACAGCTTGATGCAAAACTGGGAGGGTCTCCGTTTTGTTTATTTTAATTCCACATTCAGGCACTGCTTCTTTTAGGTCTCAAATAGCACAGCTCACACTGGAAAGTGTCAAACACAGAGCCAATGTCCATGATGATGGATTGCAATGTTGTGTGAGTTACACAGGAGAGCGCCATTGTGTGCAGTTTTTCATGTAATTAGCCAGGAAACAGATCCTGTTGGGCACATACAGCCTTTGGAAACTGAATTTTTTATCCTTGCAACTGACCCTGACCAGAGGTATCACCAAGGTTTCATTAACCACAGCAACAATAAATGCTGTTGTATTTGTATGTTTTTATGTATAGGAAAAAGATCAGAACTTAATGAGCACCACTCTGTATGGTTTAAAAAAGTGAAATACAGTTTTAGGAAAAACAAGCAAATTTAAAAACATGTTTCCACTTCCCCACTTAGCCAGTCTGATAATTTGAGTTCTTAAGAATGAAAGTCAATATCCAAATTCCTTTGGGCTTCCAGTGACGTTTTCTTTACTCAGGCATGTTTATATATTAATGAATCTAAGGTTTTCCACCTGTTTTTTAGAATGGCATTTTCAAAACCACTTAGTTATTTCATTAATAGCAGAGTTGTCTCTTCTGTAGTGATCTTTGAAAAACCTGGCTCCTGGATTTTTTCCCTGGGTGAAAGGGGGGAAGAAGAATAAGAAGATGAGTAAGACTTAAAGAAAGAATAAGAAGATATACTCAGAGGACATATTTCTGCAATTTTTTTGCATTCTAAACTTATCTGAAATTTTGAAAAGTTTTCATTCTTTTTTACAGTTTTTACAACCATCACTATATGTATTTTTTCATACAGTGGACATGGAGGTAACTCATGGATAACAAAGGAATAGCTGAATTAAATGTAGTATAAGTACATTTTTCTGGTTAAAACCAATGAAATTCTCTACATTTTATCATATCATGTGATGTGTTTAGTGAGGACCAGAACAATAGTTACAGTGCTATGCTAATTTGTATTTTCAATTTCATGTGGGATTTCCGTGGAAACAAAACTATTTGTTAAATTATTTTACTGCTTGCTATGCAATTTTCATTTATTTTAATATTTAGGCTTTAATTTTTACAGACTTTTAGAATTAAATTATGGGGTTTTGAATGCATATATTCTGCTTTTTTTTTCTTTAATAGTTCTTAAAAGAAAAATATTTAAAAGGAGTTTATATAGATTAATATCATTATTTTTATGTAGAATTTGTTGATGAACAACTCCTGTCAGGGTCTGGATAATTCAGCTTGTCAGTTTTGGAAGGCTTGTCTGGTTTTTTTTGTGTTCTGACTTTAGAGTTTTTCTACACATATCAACACAAACCTCTGTTGAAATACATCTGTAGGGAAGAAATCACCTCAGATTTCAGTAGGTTTTCCTACACAGAGGATGGAGAATGAGAGAGTCCTTCAGGGAGTGATTCAAAAGTATGACTCTTTTCTCTTTCTCTCCTCCTCTGTCCTCAAAGTATTAATGCAAAATCAAGAGAGTCTAAAAATCGATAGTAGTGGTCAAAAGCCAAAAAATAAATTCTCATCGAAAGTAATAAAAAAGCATAGATATTTTAAATAGATGCAAATCAGGGGGAACATGGTGAAATAATATGTTCTGAAAATCAAAATTATCTGAAAACAAAAGTCCAGGGAAGATGAATAGGAACTTCTGTTTCCTGGAGTAAGAACAAGGATGTATAAAGGATGGGAAATTCAAACCAGAAACACCAATTTTTATTTTTTTTTTTCCATGCAGCTTTGTGATTAAACAATGGACTGTAGAAAGTAGATGAGACCAAGATCTTGGCCAGGTTAAAAAATGGGTGTGCATTTATATGACTGCCAGGACCTGGTATTAATTAAGAAAAATGAACAGTTCCAAAGGTTTTTTAAGCATCCTTATACCTGTTAGAAGACAGAATGTGGTGTTACTGGGGCTGTTTTATTCCCTGTGTGCTGGGTACACAATTTTGCTTAGCCTTACATGGCAACGATTTTAGTCTTGATGGAAAAGGTGCACTGCCATAACCAAATAGGGCTGGCACTGTGCCTGTGCTTAATTTCTAAATAAATACATAAAATTCCAGGTACTTGTATTTGCTGAGATGTGAGCATTGGCCCCAGCATAAAATGATCCTCTTTGTATACTGGATTCCTCCAGTTTCTCCTGTTGCAGAGTTTCTCACATGCTGCTACTTCACTTTAGAAGTTTGAGGAAGGAAAGGAAACATCTGGAGCAAAGGCAGAGGGTAAAGAGGTTAACAACTGACAGAAAATAGTGTACTTACCTCCAGTTCAGTAGCCACAAGAACTCCTCTAGTTCTGCATTCCTTTCCACAGGAAAAACTCATACATATGATCACAAAACTGTCAGTGTTTGGTGTCAAAATGCCAAACCTCCTTCACATTCTTGTAACAATCTGGATGTTAAGTTTTTTTGTGTATGTAGGACCCAGCTAAGTGGTTCAAGGCTGATGCATTACTTAGTGAGTGGCAAAAGAATTCTCTCCATTTGAAGTGGTAGATCAGAAGTCCCAGGGGGGAAAAGGCAATAAACTGGCAGAAACACTCTTTTTAACTGCATCCCCCAAAACTGGCAATGAGCCCTCTGAGTGGTCCAGTTGATAGTATTAGTTAATAAAACATTACCAATTGATTATAACATCAATTTATAATATTTATCATTGGAAGGACGTCTGTGATAGATCTCTACTGGTATATAATTTTGGTAGTGAGAATAAACTCCCCTTGTGTTAAACAAGGGGATTTTAGAGCTAAAAACTTTTTCCTTTTTTTGGGAACCTATGCAATCAGTTTGGTTTCAAGGCATTGCTTTCTCTGCTTAGAGGAAGTTTTACATAGTCCCATGTTCTTTAGATTCTTTGGAAGAGGTGAAAATAATAATACAGCATAATTTAAAATAGAGATGTCTTTGAGACAAACTACAGTACACTGTAGACTCACTTTACCTCAGTTTTGATTCCAAAATATCACTTCTTTTAGCACATTAACTTTGTCAGCCCTGTGTTTTGCTAAGGCAGTGAGGCTGCTCTGGATTTATATTCCCCTCTGAAATCAATAAAATAGTAATGAAGCAACAGTGGACACAGTCAGGACCGTGCAACAGAGATTCAGACCCCATGCTGGGTTAATGTACTAAGAGATTTTGCAGCAGCCAGATTTTCATTTAATGAATTTCCTCTTTCTTTCCCCCCTTTTTCCTGAACACCCCCCCATTTCTGCCCTTGCTCTTGTGTGCTTGCTCCCTTTCATGTGACAGCAAGTTGAACTTTACCAGCTGTTACAAAGTAGGAGATGTGAGAAGGATTGTAGGGCCAGGAGGGGCGATGATGGGTGCTCCTGGCAGGGGGGCTCCGAGGAAATTCTCAGTTGTGTCCACCTGGCAGTCACTGCCTGTCAGCCTGCTGAGGTGTGCCACAAATGGTATCAGCCCCCCAATGCCAGCAGGGATGTGGATTAGAGGAAAGGTGCCAGCAGTATTTTTGCATCTCATGCAATGTCCTGGGACAAGAAATAAGGCTTTTTACTACAATGCAAGAGTAGCAATCATTGCTGCTATACCTGAGGTTGAATACAATTTTGTCTTCTCTCTCCTTGCCTGAAGTGACTTCAGACTCTGTGAAAATATGGCCTCTTAGCCTCCTCAGGCTGAAAACTTCCAAACAAGGGTTGTGTCTTTAGGAGCATTTCATTTTGCTAGATATATATTGGGGGTGAAAAAAAGTCAAAGAATTTATGATCTTATATGACAACAAAAATTTCTATTTTGAGAAGTGCCATTTCCTCCCCTGGAAAAGGAGAAGAAAAGAAAAATTCCTGTTTCCAGAAATACTCAGAAAGCTTCTGCTGTGTGATCTGCTATGACTGTATTCTTGCCAGCTCTATTACATTTGCATGTTTTGTCCCTGTGTACAGAACATCTCTGAATGCAGGGTGTGATCTAAGGCACAGGCACAGAGCAATCCTGTCTCATGTGTGCAGGGGCTCTTACACATCAGGGTGCATTTGGACATGCAGCCCACACACCACATCTGCACTTGCCCAGCAAATCCCACATTGTTTGTGTTTGGTTTAGAGTCACTAGTAGTTGTCGGAGTCCTCTGGTAAATATTTCTTTTTGCCTAAAAGATGGCAGCTGAGGCAGGGTCCACTTCTGAATTTTAAATATTGGCAAGCATTATAGATTTGTTGAAACATTGGAAAAGATTGCTGGCTCTCAATGCCAAAGCATGTAAGCAGCACATTGGTGAGTGTAAAGTGTTTGGCAGTGTCCTTGCATCTTCTTCTCAGCCTGTGTGCCCCACTCACCTGGCTGGGAGAGCCCAGCCCTGCTGCCCTGGGACCACCTGCACAAGCTCCTGCCACTCAAGTCCATCTTTGAAAATATAAAATATACTTCTCTCATAACAGGTCTACCTTGGATATTCCCCTCACTCAAAACAGGTTGTTAAAGCTGACTGCTGACCTTAAAAATAGCTTTCAGAGCACAGCACTAGTTCAGTTGTCCAGGGCATAAAAAGTGTGTGCTCTCTTAAATGGCCTATGAGTAACCTTTCACATGGACCTATTTCTACCGCCACAGAAAAAAAAAAAATTTCTTTAGGATCAATTGTTGTCAAGCACACTCTCTTGTTTAATCAACATTGATGATTTTTGTAGCCTTACATTCCATTGTGTCAGCTATTTTTTCATATCTTTTTTCACATGCACTTTTGCAATACAACACAGCACTATGCGGTGGATTGTAAGTGAGGATGGTGAAATCTCACCATTGAATCTTTAATTCTCTCATATGGAATAGGACCAGAGAGAATTGAATTTACAGAGTGGAGAGTCAAGGGATATAAATCATCTTCTAAAATTATCTTTTTCTTTCTACTTGCAGTAAAGGAAATAATTCTGTCAACTAAGTTTTCTAAATATGACATGAATAGTAGACATAGAGAGAGAGTCAGGAGAACAAAATTAGGTTGGTAAGCTTACTAGGTAAGTACCCATAGTCACTGTTTTCTTGTTAAGTATTTACTCACCAGCTTATGTCAAATTAACTCCCTATTGGAGGCAGCTGTTTAATGGAAGAAAAATAATTTTTTTTCTCTAGAAATTCAGTGATTACCTGAGAAGTGCAAGATCTGGATCTGGCACCTTTTCTGCCCCTCCTACTGTACAACAGGCCAGGAAAACATCAGGGGTGATCACTAAGTGAAAGTGCATGTGACTTTAACAGACAAAAAGGACTGTATAGGGTCTTATCCTTATGCTGCTTATATTCATTTTAATCTATGATATTAAAATGAAAAATACATGAGGAGTCTGTTGAGCAAGACAAATTTCGCTCTTCTTTTCTTTGGTCAAAATAGAGGAGCCAGAACGGTTTATTTGGCTCACAATGGACTATTCACCACTGTGTAAATTAAAAAAAAAGTTCCTGGGAAGTTACTCTTTCTGATGGCATTTAAGTACATGTAATTTTATTTCATTTCTGTCTCCCTACCTATGTATGCAACACTGGAATGCAACAGGGATAAGTTTTAAGAAAAGGTAAGGTAAATGACAGTTTGATAAAAGTTAAGCCCTGCCTAAATATATCCAAACCTGTAAGATTATAGACTTTGTCTCTGAATTCTACTTGCTGTCATCAGCCTGATGGTAACAAGTGAAAGTCCTTGTATTGAAAGAAGTATTTACATGTATCCCTGTCTTGTGATAAACATCAGGCAGATGCAGTAGAGCAAATCTGGATTTGACATCCTGTAAAGGGAGGACAATTGCTCTCTGTAATGAATAGATGCCTTTTATATTAAGATACAAATTATTTGATTTATTCTAACAGTTCTAAATGGAACATAGCAATCAGTGTATTTAAAACAATTTTTTTCTTTTATTAAATCTCGGTAGAGAACAGCTAAAGACATTTCAGTCTTTACTGAGGCACAACTTCCACCATGTTTGAAATCATTTTGCCAAACTAAGAAATAGCAAAAAAAGGCAAAAAACTCTTATAAAACAGATTTGCATACACACTTAGAAAAAATGTAATCAATATAGTGTATACCATGTCTTTGAATATGGATAATACTCATATGTTTAAAGTTATGCACATTCTCAAGCCTTAGTGAGAGCAAGGTTGGACAAAAATACCTCTATTTTTGTATGTTATGCAACTATGTCATATAGAAATGCTTGGTATTACTGATCACACAAGTTTCCCATGTGCAATCCATACAATTATAAAATGCCTTTGGTCCTTTTCTCCTTTTCAGAAATGTGTCCCACAACACCCTGACCTCTGTTTTTAGATAAGAAGAGTGTTCATATATAGATTTTTTAAACTCCATCTTAGAATTAATTGAATTACCTTTTCATGTTGACTTGCACATGTATATTTGTTCTGTAAAGCCTCATTTATTTTCTTGCTTTTTATATAAGCAAAAAATAATTTTGTAGCTAAAATTGCCTTTTTGGTACAGTTTGATTTAATCAGCTTTTAACTGTGGTGATATTTCCCGGATGGTCATAAAAAGAAAGCCAAGTGAAAATGACAAAAAGCCCCATGCTTTGCAGAAGTTCACATTCAGTGCATCCAATCGGCAGTCCCTGGAGACAAAAAGAGAAAAGAGCAGGTCTGTAATGCAGCTGCCAGTTTAGTGATCAAACCCAACAGATTGCGGTCTGGCCAGATCTGGTGTCCAGATAAAAATGGCATTCATGCTAACCATCTGCCTACAGGTCAGTGGGGACAAAAATTAAAAATAATTACCTCTAATGAATGAATAGACAATGGCAATTCTGTGAGAGGTACGGTATCATCTCTGTGCATATACACATACACACACATATGAAAGAGTCATTGGGTTATTTTTTTTAGAATTCTCCCAGCTACACTTTTCATTTATGTTTTACTTTAATTACCTCACTTTCTCACTTTATGTTATTGTAATTTTAAAATACACAGCTGTTTTTTTCAGCAACTAAATTGCACTAATGGTGATACAAGTAATTAATACCTTGATTGAGTCCCATGCAAGGCTCAAAAGTCATCTTCTTATTTCTAGAATCCTAAAATCCAACTAAGCAGAATTCTAGAGTCATTATCTTCAAAAGGGCAGTTTGGACTATTCAGTTTCAGGTACAAACTCTGTGGAGAATTAGGAGCCTTGAAAGAGTTAAGCTGAGCACAGATTACTGCAGCTGGAGCTACTCTGAGGGGGAAAAGGAAAGGTCCGGACTGGGCTGTGAAGCTGCCTGGGGCTGTCCAATCTGGCTTTCATATCTGCAGATCCAAATCCACCATTCAGAGTTGCAGCTGGCATCTATGTGTCACAAATTCATGTTTTTTTAGAAAAGGAAAGGCTTGTGTGTGGTGAAAGTCATGAGATTCATGAGCGTCTCTTCTTAATAGCTGCTGAAATGGGCCTGCTGTTGCTACAGAGAGACTACATAGTCAGTAGTGTAATTTCAAGAAATTACACTTTTTTTCTTTATTTCTACAGCTATGGAACAAGATTTATTTCTGCATTAACAAATACATTCTCCAAACAGAATTATTCTACTGTCTTCTATAGTAAGCAGCCACTAACTCATCATTTTTCCCAACTACTCTGGAACCAAACGTGCTCTGAAGATATACTCCAATTTAACCAAAGTGCCTTCTTTTTACATCTCCACATAAACAAATCTGAGTGTCTATGCAATTTATTTATTTGTAGAGGAAGCCAATAAGAAGCTTTTAAGAAGATTTTACTGCTGTAAACCCCAAGGCTTTGAGCAAGCTAAATGATACCTGTGCCTATAATGTAACGAGCCATTATTGACTTCACCTAGATTTAAATTACCTCTTTCCTACATATATATGTATTACATAATGGTCAAAGATTAATTCATTGATTGTAAAAGCCAGGAATGAAAAAAAATATGTAAGGAATTTCTATGCAGAAATGTGTGTTTCAGCTTTGATAGAAGAAGCCTAAATTTCCCAACCGCCAAGAAACAGCAGTTTTTTTGAAATCAGAGTGTGCTTGGCTTCCTTATTCAACTTTGCACTGTGCAAAAGTTTGCAAGAGCCTCTAAGCCCAATCAGGTTGTTGTAAATTAGATCTTCATCAAAGAAAGCTAAGCCGGTTTCTCTCAGTACCCAACATCCTCACCAAGTCAAGCACAAGTGCACACACTGCTCCCAAAGAACCTGCTCATAAGAAACTTCCTCAGAAAGATTCAGAGCTGTCTCTGCAGGCTCAGAAGAGCCCACGTTGCAGAAGGAACTGCACTGTACATTAATCTTTTATTTTGTATCAATTGAAGTTCAAAGCCAAGATATTCTGAGCTCATGTTCTTGTCTACAGCTCTCCAAGAGCAGCCCTGCTCCTGTCAAACAGAACCCAGCAGACATTTCCTAGCAAGGTGCAGTCAAATTGCTGAGCTGTGATTTTTCTTAAAGGCTGCTCATTGTTTTGTTTTTAGTAGAATATTTTGCCATGGAAACCACAGCAATAAAAAAAAAAAATTGTGAGGCAAAAAAAATTACTATGACTCTTAAAGGACAGGTCAGTGTTAATTTCACAGTTGCCTTCAAATGCAAACTTTATTTCTGTATTTGAAATTGTCATCTCTGTACAGTCCAGAGAGCAATATTTGTGTATATCTGCACAGATGTCCACAAAATTTTATTTGTGAAAGAAAATATATGTAAGAAAAAAACATTATATTTCATAGTGAATTAGTGATCATGCATGTGACTCATTTTTAGGATAGGATAAAAAAATTGCATGTGGCCAGTGCTATTGCACTGTGGAATGCAGACAGGAGGCGCTCAGACATGATAGAAACTGAACTGTGATATAAGAATTTTGCATATAATAGAGTACTTTATAACTTCTTTAAATAGTATTCAAAACATTATGTTGTGCCTGTCATCATATGAGATAAGGATCCCAGAAATCCACAAAAAATATAACTGAGCTGAAAAAATTCTTTGCAAAATAGCATGGTGAACATGTTCCTCTTTGCAATTTTTTTAACATTTCTTCAAACAAATCAGGGTAAAAACCAACCTAGCAACCAAATCCACTCACATATAGCCTGTCCTCAATTAATTCAGTAAAACTGAAACTGGAGACTGTTGGAAGTTCAGAATAGGAGTAATATTTCCACATATATGCTGTGAAAGAATATGTATACACCTTGGAGAAGTTAAATAAATTTAAAAAAAAATTATAGCAAACAAATTTGGACACAGAATTTGGACTCAGAACTCATTTTAGAAATTTTTCAGCACTTTCGTCGCCCTTGGGAATACAGCACAGACTACTTTCCCTTCACATGTATTGAACAGATGTAAGAAGTATATGAGTAGGGAAAGGTACCTTTCTAACTTAGCTAAATTATTTAGAGCTCTGTGAATATGTTAGTGCTCAATATATTTTCTTTATTTGCTCACTATTAATGTGTTCTTATTTTTCCTAGATAATTTTTATGGCTACTCTAGAAGTTTTTTCCCCTGACCTGTGGAGGAAGAGATTATGTCTCTTTATGAGTGATAGGATGTGCACAGACTACTAAAGGTGCCTTATTAGCGCAACCTGGAACAAACTTCTAGAGAATAAAAGGTGGTAGGAATAAGGCCAGTGACAGCTTGCAAAGAGCCTGATGTTTGAGAGGAGATTAAAAGAGTGTTGAGAACAGACAGCCAGGCATGGAGGAGGTGGTGGAAGAAGGAGACAGCTAAAGCTCTTCTCTATAGACTCTTCAGTATCTCAGAAAAAATGTTAAATGTCAGTAGATGTAGAGCACAATTATGGGAAAGAGCTCACCCTGTATGGCTCTGTGTGAGTCCCTATATTTTGAAAGTACCTACTTCTAGATTTGGTAAAACTAGCTTTAAAATTTAATGACTCTGCCCATAGGTTTATTGAAAGAGAAAAACACTTCATAGTTTCATCTAAATCACTGGCATCACATCTATATATTCTCTTTTTATTGCTTGGTGCTTTTAGCTCATCCTTTTAAAGCTACCTACAAAGAGAGTCTTTGTCCCACATAGTGAGACAAGGACTTGGCAGTGCTGGGCTAATTGTTGAACTTGATGGTCTTAAAGGTCTTTCCTAAACTAAATGATTCTATGATCCTATAAGTCTTCTTCTTTTTTCTTCTAGTTATTTCTCCTGCATTAAATCTCATGTTACTGTCTCTCCTTATTTTCATGTGCTTTTAGCTGCTGACTAACCAGTTTCTTATCCTTTTGCTGACTGCATGTTTTCCAGGAAATGAAGACCATTTGCTTGAGGTAGCAGCTGGTCCTGTGCTTCTAAAGTGGATTTCCTGGCTGTGTAGTTAGCATTGGTCCATGTGAGCAGTCCCCACCTTGTCACACAGTGTGCACCAGCCACAATGTTCTCCTCTAACAAAGTAATCACCTTGGGCTGAACACCAACTTCTGTATGATATATTGGTGACCCCAGCACATGGGCTATTTTAGGTAATATTTGCTTTTGGGCACTCGGTAATCCCAAATGATGTATGAGGAGACATTTGTTTCTAAGCTTTTGTGCCATGCTTGGCACAAAATTGAAGCTTGAGACATTTTATATGCAGTGTTGCTCATACTGCCCATCTAAACCTATTGCTGCTCACTGTTAATGCCCAAGGCAAAAGTTTTGCCCAGCTTCTCACTGGGCATCATGCCATCTCAACAGATGGGTGTGAGTGTGACAATCAAGAAAGTATGTTTGTTCATCAAACAGGAGTGGCTAGGGCATTTTTCCCAGCAGACACTGAAAACAGCTGTCTGCCTTGAGCTTGCTTATTTCTAGTTAAAAGGCCTGTGATATATTAGTAATTCCTCTCTCAACTATGCAAACTGTCAATAAATAAAAGTAATTTACAATTAGCTATGGCTACTATATTTGAGGCTACTTTTAAAGAGTGGCCTCAAACAAGTGCTTATTTTTTGCTTACAGAATTAGGAAGTGATGACCAACCGTCCATGACTCATCTGAGCTGCAATTAAACAGAGCTCAAAATGAGTTCACAGCTCCTGTGCAGCACTGTGCAGCAGGCTGCCCTCTCTCCTGATTGCTGAGGTGACAAGGACCTGTGGTACCTGCACTCCTTTCTCATCAGTGCTGTTCAAATTGTTCCCTAACCCTAAACAGGATGTTTAGTTTCTATTGTCCAGTGATAGGGAAATATGAAATATTTCCAATAAACAACTTGTTTAATTTCATTTTAAAGAAACCAAGCAAAACAGTTATAAAGTCCTTTGTGGTCTACAGGTGCATTCCAAAATATTTCTTTCATGTTAAACAGAGTAACTCACAAATTTTTGCATTTCATAATCTGCACATGTAGCCTTCTCATATTTATATTCCTGGAAAAGATTTTAGCCAGCAGCAGAAGGGAATTAAAAACCCAGCGTTGACTCATCTACCAAGACAACAGCAGTTCTGCTGTTTCACAGTGTCATAATGATCTATATGCTCAAGATTTTTGCTGTATAGTATACAGTGTTTTATAGACATCATGTGTCTATACAACCCCAAGCGCAATGGCTCTTCATGAAATTATTTACTTGCCATTTGCAACCTTTTATCACAAATGACCAAAAGTTTTCCTCCTGCAAATTGTTTATTTTACTAAAGTCAATGGATTCACATGGGATTAAAAAATTATGAATGTATCCTAATGTGCCTCAGACTACAGACACCATGGCACATGGTGAGTGTTCTGAAATCTCTGTTATCCCAAGCTATTTTTGAAGGACACTCCAGAAAAAGACCTGAGACACCAAGATTCAAAGTTCAAATCTCACCAAGCATGTTTCACCTCGATAAGGTCCATGTCACAGAATGAACACTGGCCGCAGGATAATACGCACATATACAAAAAAAGAATTTGTGGCATACTGTGGTTTCCCACACCAAAACCTTTGAGAGCTGATGTTATGCAGAATGTTTTCATTTCCCAGTGTTTAGCAGAAGAAACCAAAGCATAAGAAGAAACAGAATACATGGGACCTCTGGACTGTCTTCTTGGGATGGCAGCTCTCAGTTTTCTAAGGAAACATGCCACTGTATCTATCACACATCCACATTTGGAACAGAAAGAGCTGGAATATTTACAGTGATTCCCCTGGGAATCAAAGCATTAATTCACATGGCTATTTTCCCACAGGTTTAATGGGGAATATCTTTGTCCTTGAAAATCTGCCAGGACTGAGCCAGGCTTTGCAGCATTTACATCTACAGGGCAGTGACTGAGTAATCAGAGGGATGGGCATGCTCCATCTGGTCCTTGCCATCCCACTAACATATGCAGTTATTGGCTTCACCTAGGAGAGGCAGGCATCCATCCCAGTCCCTCTGCAAGCAACAGTGCATGGCATGTCCACCAGGCTGTCCTCATCACCCGATTTTCCTGAGTGCCATGAAAGAGGAAAACACTGAAAAAGGAGGCTCAGGTGTCTCTGGAAAGGATACTGGACAGGAATAGGACAGTGGAGCAGTACTGCCTGTCTGGTTGTCTGGTGAGTGAGACACAGGCATCCTGCAGTCATTTCATCAATGGAATAAAAATTCCCAGGAAGGTGAAACTAATCCTATGCACTTTTATTTTTCTCCTTTTCTTTTTTTTTCTCCTTTTTTGTCAGTCAATATAACATAAATAATTTTTAGAGGATTGAGATGATATAGTGTCACTGCAACACAGGCATACCTGCACAAAATGATGAAAGGCCAACAATTGTGACTTTTCCTTTTCTCTCAGTGATTGGTCTCTGATCCTCATCAAATATGGAAGTGGAGCTTTTTCCAGCAAGCTCATTTCTGGGATAAGTGAAGCTATTTTAGCAGAACCATGGAGCATCCATGAAGAAAGCTAGAGAAAAACTTTAAATTAGAGATAAAAATATTTAATCTCTAATTATTTCTCCCATCACCAATTCACAACAATGTTTAAAAGGGGAACCTTCTCCCAGTTTCATGAGGAAACCAGCTTCAGGACCACCCAGAGAGCTTTATTCCCTTCTCCTTGTCTAAATCACACAAAGAAAAATAAACAAATGAACACAACATTTGCTTTCTCATCCCTTCTTTTCACTAAAGGGTCAGGAAGGTCGGAGATCCTTCTTCTGCCATCTCTGGACACCCTCACCCTCTTCAACAGCCAATCCAGATGGATCATGGCCTTTGAAATCTTAAATCCTTTAATCAGTTTCTCCAGCTTTCTCCATTGGCTCCTTTATGTCACATTCCAGGGCTAATTCAGGTACCATCACACAGCGTAGGATTTGGATGACAGAAAATACATGGGGAAGTAGAAGTCCAGAGATCTGTGCAAGCGGTGGGTTGATTATCTTTAGCTTCATTAAGGTTGCTCAGCAACATGAGCTTGTATTAATCATGTCAGAGCAGCCACATCCTGACAAGCTATCGGCACTGCCAGGATACAGAGCTTTCCCTCACACTGCTGAGAAAACATTCTCATGAACAGTCCCTCTGCTTCCAGTGAGGTAATGGGGAAATAAAATTTAGACTTGTCAAAATTTAATGAAGAATTATTCTTGCTACAGTTATGAGTCCAACTAGAAAGGAACATAGGATATTGCACAAAAGACTTTTTCAGTGACTACAGAAAGAGATTTGAAAAGCAGCACTTGAAATATTAAATACTGCAGCTAAATGATCTAGGTAATTAAACAAGGGGTAAAGAATTCCTGAATAGATAGATCACTGGCTGCACAGCTCACAGCTTTTCTATGCCTGGAAAGACGGAGACAACGTATTCTTGAGAGATTCATCACTAAGTTTGCAGTCATCATTTCCAGCTGGATTTTTTCCATTTGATAATTTTATACAGTTAATCAGAGCTCATCAAATACTGCAGAAATAGCATTCAAGAACTTCAGTTTAAATTCCAAGCAGCTTCCTCATGTCTTTCTATTTCTTATTAATATGATTATGTTCACTCACAAATGTTCTTTTTTTATCTCAGCTTTTTAATGATTTCAAATTACCAGCCATTCAGTGGAGCAGCACTTCAAGTAGCATTACAGAACAAGGCTGACTCTTTCATGAACTACCCTTACACTGTCGAGCCAAACAGGAATTTCTGTGGACTTACAGATATTCAGTATTGATGATTTCAAGCTACACCTGGTGCTTTAAATTTGAGGCAGGGTTTACTGAAGAATTACTGAAGAATGGATTTATATTTTAGTAATGGCAATTCTGGAAGTGGTTTTCCTTTAATGATATGTAGGTGAGATGAATGGGAGATGATGTCAGCCTTTTAAAATGAAGTGGAGGTTTCTCAAACACCTTGCAGATGATTTTAAAACCCCATCCCTAAATGTCCATGCAGATAGTACAAGTAACAAAGACCCATTAAAGTCAAATAGGATGCTGGAAAAACCATAGGAATTATTCCCTTAATACTAAGAGAGACTAATTTTGTGTTGAAACATTCTAGAGGATATATCCTTTATAACCTCTAACTCTAAACACATATACTTTATTGCCTACCACCAGTTTTAATTATGAATTGAAGGATCATGCTCCAAATCCTCTGTAAATGACACACTGACTGTTACTATACCAAAGATGGAAAACTGTTGAGAACAATTTGGTTTGGTTTTGTGGGGTTGTTTTTTTTTATAAATTCCCTCACTTCATGGAACAGGAAAAACTGTCATGTAATTACAGGGAGATTTCCTTAAACAAACAGGCAAATCAACAAACTCAGGTTTCAAAAAAGAAGTTTTGAAACTTTAAGAAAGATTTGATTTCTATACTGTGCACAAAGGGCAAAAGATTTCCACTGGTTTGTTCCTACTTGAACATATGAGTATGAAAGAAGCACCTAAACCTGAGAGACCATTGAGGCAAGAGGGTTTTCTTCTGATTGTTTGTTTATACAATTTTGCCGAGGCTTCAAATACTTTCAAATAAAGAACACTTCAGGTCATTGAATGCTATGTGTACACCCACACACTTTCACTTTCTTTTTTTTTTAAGTTACACATACTGAAAGAAACCACTTACTGCAAAGGAACACTGCTTTTGGCCCACTTTTCTGCAGGACAAACTCCAGATCTCTGAGTCTCCATTAGATTTAAAAGGGACACCCTAGATCTGTGTTGTTGTCTGTGTTCCTCCTCCTCTCCCCCTGCCAGCTATAAAACTAGAACAATGCCATTTGATTTGGCAATCACTATTTAGAATGGACTGTACATTTGAATGGCTGGGAACTGCCTAATCCTATACACAGTATTAGCATGAGACCTTTAGTCTCAGCTCAATTTTGCTTATACAGCAAACAAGTTAAATATTATAATTTTTAAAAGAACTTGGGCTAGGCAATAGTTTTGAGCAGTTAAATATCTGAAGTATTAAAACAAAGAAATGTAACTTCCAGTAGTGGTGTGGTTGCTAATTATATGGCTATGGGATAAATCCTGTGTTAGTAACAGTAATAGGAAGAAATTCTTTACTTTGAGGGTTGTGAAGTACTTTTTTTCCCAGAGTAGTGGTGAATTCCCCATCTCTGAAAGTGTTCACTGCCAGGTTCAACTTGGGGGGGGCTTGGAGAAACCTGGTCCAGTGGAAGGTGTCCTGGTCCATGGTAAGAGCTGCTAGAATGAAACTATCTTTAAGGTCCATTCCAACACAAACCATTCTATGATTCCATGAATAGCTCTAAATGCCATTTATTTCTAGTTTAAAGAGGGATCATGTTGCCTGTTAGACACATCTGCAAATTTTTACATTGCACTTTTCCTGAAACCTAAGCAAAGGTAATGCAAATCTGAAAATCAACATGATGTGTATATGTCATGTACCAACATTTAGATCACAATCATGATATTAATCACTTAACCACCATAAAAATAGAATATTGTATCAGCTAAGTACCAGTTGAGATATACATGTGTCTCAGTACATATATAGCATGGATAAATCTTTAATTTTCCATCTCAAACATCTTTTCATCCAAAAAGTGAATCCTCTAGTTCATGAAATTCCTATCTTTTTCTGCTTTTATTTCAACCAATCTTTAATCTTAAGCAATAGGATAATTTTTTTCTCAGAGCAAATCATCTGTGCCTGCCATCTGCGGGATGTCCTTACCTTCATCTGAAGAATACATCAGTGCTAATGTCAGAGTTAAGATACTTGAGGGGGTTTATCTACACCTTGTTGTATTAGGAGAATTTTAAGTTGAATATTCTTTTTTACATTGACTTTAAGCATGTAGAAAACATCTATCAGGGAAAGTAAATAAGTTTGTGGTGTTCCACTGCTGCACACTCTACTACCTCAGTGACCAGGTCTGGCACTGACAGAGATCAGTGTTCAGGCAGCTCAGCCTATCCTTCTCCTGTTCAAGGGCACTGTGGACTTGCTAAGGGCAGAGTTTTCTCCTCCATATCCCACATCCAGGCACTGCCCTCTGCTTGCTGCGTAGGCAGAGGTTTAAGTAAAGTGAAATAACAAAATGAAAATTAATTCATTAATTAATTAAATGTCACCAAATAAACCACAACAGTTTAGGGAAACTATAGAACCTCTGAAAAACTGGAGTTCAAAAAAGAACTTTTGATGGACTGATTCTGGACACCATGACACAAGACATAGCTAGAGAAAATTCAAATAGCGGTGTCTCATTTCTGTTTTCTTTTGTGGTCTATAAACAAAAAAGGGGATCCTGATTTTCAAATCATTATATTATTCTTCTCATATTTATTCATGTGGGGTTATCTCATGAACTGGGATTCAGGGGAAGCAACTTCTTCTGTTCTTATATGTCTAACAGTTGAATCTCTCAAGACGGACAGAAGAGTTCAAAAAGACTAAACTGTCCTGTCTTTTTTTGGGTTCACTGCTTCCATCTGGCAGCTGAAGAACAGTAGCTGGGTGGAAGAAATAAGCTGCAATTATTGCTCACCATTCTGCTTGCTGAAATATCTCTCAGAGGCATCTGAAGTTCGGATCACTGACTTTCATAATGGTTTGGGTTGGAAGGGGCCTCTAGAGGTCATCTAGTCCAACCTCCCTGCAGCAAACAGCAACATCTGCAAGTGGACCAGGGTGCTTTGACTTTGTAAAGAAGTAGAACACTCTTGAAAGGGAGAAGTGAGAATTTCCTACATCACCAGAATGATGTAAGCTCAAATTGTAGCAGATGAGTTAGTGTGGGTGTCCTATGACTTATCCATTGTCTTAGTAGGGACCATGTCTCTCTCTCTCCTCTGAGTAAGCTGAGATTTCATTTCTTTCAGACTGGCAGTGTGACAGTGCAGACAACTTGGTTCCACAAAAAAAGTTCATTAAAACCCCTCATGGAGTTTGCACATAAAACCCTTTAAAACACCCCAAAAAAAAGAAATCAAAGTATCTTTCCTTCCCCCTCATATTTTGCATCTCATATATATATACTTTAATGGGGAGTAGTACATTGAAAATACAGATGTATACATAAGCTCATCCTCCAGTTACTCCAGGCTATGTAATATAATTATCAGTGACTTTCCTTCTGTCACTTTCTTTTGGATGAAGGAGTCTTTCTCCTCTTGCAAGTGCTCTCATTGTAGAGGGAAGCTCATCAGATTTCCTGCTCCTCTGTGTCCTCTGCAATCCTTGCCCTGCTGCTCTCACTGGAGAGCTCACCCCTGAGACATTCCCATGCTGGTGGGAGTGGAGGAGTGCAGAACTCTCCAGCTCCACCCTCTTCCAGAGGAAATGTCATGAGAAAATGTTTTCTTGAGGTCTTTGCTGTTAAAATGCTATGAGAATGCTTGCTATCATGTGTGCATTTTTATGGCATTTTGACTGGAAGTAATGTGAGAATGTTCTTTCTCACATTATTTCTAGAAGAAATACCCTGAGAACACTGTTGTTTGTGATATTTCTACAAAATGTTCTTGAAGATTGGATGTGACTAAATTTGCCTTTGTAATCGTGGGTTTTTTTCCTTTCTTCCAGCTGAAGTTTGGGCAGCATCTAATGTTTCTCTATTTTAAACATTTCTTTTATCATTTAGCCTTGTCCAGATTTGTGCCAAATGAAGCCTTTAGCTGAAATAGCTGATTTGTTTCTTTTGTGCCCAAAGACCTATCCAAACTGAATCAGAGGTTAAGAAACCAAATTAAACTCCACAGCAATTATAGTATTTATAGGATTTTCTTCTGAGATGAAGTTGTTTCGACTGCCCTTTCTGTTTCAAAGTGGACCCACAATAGGGTTGAATAAAACTGTGGAGGAGTAGAGACCTGGAAGAACAAAGACCACATACTGTAAAAAAGCCATTCTAATTAAATCAGAATGAAAACAGAAGAATGCCTTTGCTTTCAGGGAAACAAGTAAGTGACCTAGAGAACCTTATGACTTGGCAGTCTACACATTTCTTTTTTAAAAGACAACTCACGTCTTTTAAAGGAAATAAATCCTGGAAAAAATATAAGATGTGTCAAGTCAATCAGCTATTTATGCCATTTCCTCCAATCCTGATGTTTCCTTCATGAATTATGCACTTTCAGCTGCCACTACTCACATATGTGGGCCCTTGTGGCATGTTTCCCAGGACCAGCATGTGATTACAGATCATAAAAAATGAACATACACATTGCTCCTTCCCTAAAGGCTGAAATGCATGGTTCCAAATGCTCCATGCTAGAAATGTCTCCTCTATTTGAAAAATAGCAGCTGTTATTAAAAACATCCATAGCTATAATAGCTGCAGCCGTGAAAACGTATCACCATAAAGAATTAAAAAACAGATGCCCCTGAAGAATGGAAAAGGTAAAGTAGCCACTAAGAGTTTTCCCATAGCCAGAAGGTGGTGCTGCATTGTAATGTAGTCACAGGGGGTCAGGTTTGCATCTTTGATAACTTATGCTGTTTGATTCACTTTTCAAAAGTGAAAGAGTAGAAGAGATTAAATCATCACGACTGTGCTCAGGGGTAGTGTTCATTTTACTCAGAGGTAAAATGAAGCATAGAATTTAGTTCCTGATATATTAAAAGCCTGTAGTTGTGCTGGTGTGAGACTGGTTCTTTCAGTAGAAGCTTTAAGTTCTCTCTCTATTACTTTTGTTGCTGGTTTTATTAAACTCTCCTGCTTTCTTATCTCTTCTGTTACATCTCAGGACACTGAACAACACTGAAGAGAAAAATCTGGTCAACCACCTTGTGATATGTTTCCTTGGAAAAATCTTTCTTCTTGTAACATATTGCATAATTTTTGCTAAGAAACTTTGAGCTTTTTCCTTTTGTTGAATAGAAGCTGAGATATTCAGCTCCAGGTAGACACTTCAGGTAGACTTTGATGAAACTCTGCAAGACTTTGCCAGCTGAAGTGCAAACTCCTTCAACAGGAGAGGAGAGCAGAGCTGCTGCCACTTTGTGTGTCTGCACAGAGTGGTGCTGTGCAGAGGATCCCAGGGATTTAGCTCAGGTAAGGAGGCATGGGTGCCTTGTCTGCTCAGTTAGACTCCCTCATGCTAACATGTCATGCTGCACCCTGGTCTGCATGGATTCATCTGCGTTATAAGATATCCAAGTTTGATTTCTTTTTTTTTTTAATGGGAAAAAAGTTAGTAAGAATCAGGCAGCTCCTCCATGAGAATACAGTTTTGACTGAGAGGAAAATGACCCTGACCATCAGAGCAAATCATCTCAGGGACATGGAAAATTATTGCCAAGTAATGCCATTGTTGTTTGCATTATGAGGCACATTGAAGTCCTGGGCCAGCACTCACTTTTACTAACTACTAAAAAAAGTGATGCTTTTCACAGAAATGGAATGCATCTGGAATTTAAAATTTTCCATGGATTAAAGGAGAGACACTGTAAATTCATGGAACTGAAATCCACTGAGAATTAATGAGTGTATAAAAACCACACCCAGTGCAGGAAATCACTGGGCTGAAAGTAGCTGGAGGCTGGGAGAGCAGTGAGGGGGTTGGGCAGATACATTTGCACTCTTCTTACAACTTTCTAATCATTACTTTGACTGCTTTTCTTGCTGCTTTGAGGCAGATAAGAGGTGGTCCTCTTCCCTGAGATCAACTTCAGCCCCTTTCAGGTTTAGGGCTGAACACGGTCATCCTCCCAGTGCTTTCCAGAGAGTTGCCTGCACAGCTCCCCTGAGTTCAGCTGAAGCAGCCTCTGTGCCATTGGGAATCAGAAGAGGATTTGGTCACCTGAACTTTCAAAAGAAAGTTTTCCATCAGCTTGTTATTGATTTGGGCTAATTTATGCTTGGCATGACCTTTCTGAGTGATGGCTACTCTCATATCAGCATGGAACCTGTGATTGTTCAGTGACTGACATATGCTTGTGGCAGCCATGGAGAGATTATCCAAAATGGAAATCCCTTTTCCACAGGAGATACCACCTTTGCACTGTGCAAAGGTGTCAAACGTCTTTGACAGGTTGTAGAACCCTTGTGTTTTAACTGCAGATTTTTCCCTAAATTTAGGGTGCCAGAAAGCTGCTCCCAGTTTGGAAACATGCCAGTTATTCCAATGGGGATTTCTAAGATGTGCAAAAATGTACACAGATTTTGATACGGATGAAAAATAAAGAGTATTTTCCTTCCTCTAACAAGGTCATGTAGTCTGACAAGCCTTTGTAAAATAACTTCATGAAAATTTTGTGTTTACATAGAAATTGATATGGCTTCATTTTTGGTGATTTTTTTTTTTTTTTTTTAATTTTTTTTTTAGTTTAAATGTAATTCTCTCTCTCTATGCATATATACAATAGCTTTTAAAATCACCAGATGCTTAATGACTGCTTTCAATTTGAAAAGTGGCCCATAGTAGATGGAATAGGCCTAACCATTCCCAAAATAATGGAGTTTTATTGTCTTAAATAAAATGAATTGAATAATGAGGGGGAAGACTGAACCTTACTTTAATTTACATAATGCAAAAATAGGCAAGTTATTTAAATAAAATATTATTTAAAGCATCTAGAGATCTAAGACCTTTACAGGCAGAGATCATGTACAGCTTGGGGTAAGTGCTTGTGTGAGAGTTGCTTATTGCTGGAAACAGAGGCCCATAATGGAAGTGGTGACAGACCTTAAATTAGTGCAGCGCTACTGTACAATAATGTGTATTCTCAGTGCCATATGGTTGTGATATGCAGCTGTTTTCCTATGCTGATTATAAATTTGGATTGTCTGGCAGACACTGCAGAAGGGAAAGACATCATTGATCATTTTATCTATCCTCTCTGGGTCAGTGAGAGATCATTACTGCCAGTCTCAATTTCTGGTTTTTAATTATTTGCATTACTGTGGTGTCCCAAATCCCCAGGCAGGTCAGTGTCCCCTTGTTCTGTGCACATCAGGGTAAGTGTTGCTTTCTTTGAAAATGCAGAGCAGCTAATGTGCAGATGTATTCAGAGGCAAGCAGAAACTGAAGCCAAGGTAATACTAAATGTAAAGGCTACGAATTCTTTGCTGCTTCACTCTCTGTTCTTTTATTATAACCTGATTATCTTGATTTGCTTACCAGGTCACATTAGCTGGCCAAAGGCTCTCAAGCAGGGTTCTGGTGTGTGGAGAAGCAGCTCGCTGTGAACAAATGCAGAAACACAGGTGAACTTGAGTCATTTTTCTGTGAGGCCAGCAGACTGAATATCACAGGGAAAGAAGCAGAAAGGCAATGTCATGGGACAGAAGAGTGTGTAAAAAACATTTGCAGAATTATTGGAAATTTATCTATGCCATAAAATGGTCACATGGTAGAAATCCCACAACTAGTGGGAACCCGTGCCATTAAGTGCAGACTGTATTTGTAGCACAGCACTGTGCCACAGTGACCTGTCACTGTATTTTCTCGACAGGGCTTATTAGCTTGGGCACAGCACTGTCTGATGTGGGAACAGCGCGTCAGATGTGAGCTGGCTCGGTTCCAGACAGCTCAGTGCATCCCTGTATCACACGCCCCAGCACACCAGCTCTGGGATTAACTTGGAGAGACCTCACTTGGGTCTGTTTTAATTGGTCCATAAATGATAAGAAGTCCACATTGCTTCTCTCATCCAACTAATCTCCAGTTTAATAAAGGAAGTTCTTTCTGATGATTAGACAGGTCTTTTCCTTTTAAAAAATATTTCATCCTAGTATAAATTAATTGCCCTCCAAACCCAGAAGAGAGTCCTTTGAAAAAGAGACATCCTGGCAGGGCAAACAACCGTGTGTTTTGTTGCCATTTGAGGGGACTTGCACTGAAATCCCAGCCTTTGCTGCCTTTCTCCTGCTAAGGAAGAAGTACCTCATATCACAAACCAGCAGCCCCTTCAGGCAATTGCCATTTAAAGAGTGGCATTGATGGACTCTGTAAGGAGTCCTATTCAGTGCTCTCTGGCTTGGCAGCATGATGTCAGTGATGTGGGCGGCAAACCCCAGAATTTGCTTTGATGGTATTTGTGCTCTTTTTTTTCCATTTTTCACGAATGAGTGATTCATTTCTTTAAAACAATGTGTTTGGAAAGCCTGCCCCGCTAAGGAATTGTCTACGCAGTGGGGGAGGCTTGGAACATTGTATGTCCTCATGGAAGTACCAACAGGGGTTGTGCCAGATCCTTAGTGCAAGAGGTAACAGGGATGCTTGTATCAAAGCCAAAGCTTCATGAATCAAAGGCGCTGACTCTCGAGCACAAGTGCCAGCATTTGGGCAGATAACCCAGCCCGTGCCAATTTAGGGTGAGAGAAATGCCCCAGACTAATCTGGTGGATTCAAAGAAATGCAACATAATCAATTTTGAGTATCTCACAGCCTTGAAAGTCTTCATTTATAGATATTAAGCAAAGAAATAAGGGTAATGATGTGGGCTCATTTCCCAAACAAGAAAAAACCAGAAAAATTTCTGCTAAAAACTGATGTTGCCTCATATGATTTGTTCTAAAACACAGGGGGATGTTTTCAGCAGCACTGGAAGAAGAAGTTATGGATATCAAATCACATGCTTCACAAGGGGATCACCTACAACATAAATGCTCATGTGGCAGGCAACCAGGAGCAGATTTTGGACAGTATGAGGGCTGTTGGATAATTCTGTGCCATCCCCAGTAGCAAGCAACTGACACTCAACATTCACCAGCAGGGTGATTCAGACTGCTTAGATTAGGCTAAGGTGAAATGTTATATGCAATGGAGAAAACAAGATACTCATGGAAAATCATCAATTATCCTATATGCACAATGGAGCTGGAGGTAGCATAGATTAAACTCTAAAATCAGGGTCATGTCTGAGCTGTCACTCTCAATGAAATTCCTGAATTGGGCTGAGAATTATGTGCTTGTGTTCACTTAGAAAGAAAATGTGGAATCCCCTTCTGTTCAGAGGTGTGTAATCAATTTCTTGTTCTCTCAGAAAGGTAGCTAAAAAACAAGTTGACTGCACAAATCTTGCATAACATTTTTGTGATTATAAAGAGAAGTGTGAACACAGCTTCAGACATATGCAAGTATGTTAATAATCTAACTTTGCATTTCGTATATAAAACTTTAAGTAGTTCATTGCAACATCTGATCTCTAACTTGCTGAAAGAATTGGCTTCCTCTCCCAACAAGTTTTGAAGGGGAAAGTCCCCATGAGAAAAGTGATTGCCTGACTTCACATCACAACCAGTATCTGGTTCAGAGGACTGGTCTCAAACAGTAGGACATTGTGTTATCAATGTCCAACGTAATCATATATCCAAGCAGTGCTTACTTAATCCTTTTCATATTAGCAAACTGCTTAGACAATTTATTCAAAAGTGGAACACCTGAGTTTACCTTCTTCTGAAGTTTAAATTTTATCACTCTTACATGATGAAACATGTTGGAATAGACAATCTGAATGCCTCTCTGAAAAGTAAGCCAATGGGCAGGTGTCTAAGTTCAGTACCAATAATGCTTTATTTCTGTTTAATGTGGCCTGGATAGAAGTGGGTGTATATGCACTTCACAGCATAAACATGGAGCCTGACCCACATAATTATTGAAATGGTCTGCAAAATTGTCAGTGCTCAGATTTCATCTCAGTAACACATTTTGGAACGGTGAGTTTACAGAGACAATTGAATAAAGTCTCTAATCCTACAAGGGCAGAAAGCATCCTGTTCTCCTCCTCTCCTCTCTCCCAGAGGATAACATGTGCAAGAAGGTGCAGTCCACAACAGCTTCTGTGCCCCAGTTTTCCAACTCAGTTTGTCTGTTGGGTTCCCCAAGCCCAGTGGTGCTTAATGAGAATAGAGAGAACATCATTCTTAAACATTCAAAAGCAGCTCATTTGTCCTGCAGTTACATACACACCATAAAGTGAGTAAACACAAGGAAATGTTTTGAAATCAGACCCCTACTTTTTTTTTTTTTTTTTTTTTTTGGCTTTGCAATTTGGTACTCCATATGCAGTGAGTAGATTTTTCCTCCTGGTTTTGACAATAAATGCCATTACAAATCTGAGAAACCTGCCTGGTTGAAAGTGATGTCAAAATGGCACATACAAAAATTCATTTTCTAACAATCATTTTGGTAGGAATTCCCTAACTGGACCCCTTAAGTTACTTACAAAAGCATTTTGTATTCTCTAACATGGGGAACCCTGGATTTTTCAGTGCTAAAGTTATAGATATTGAGTAACAGCAGAAATATACTTTCAAGAGGAGATATTCCTTGAATCAGTCACTTCCATGTGTCTTCACAATATTGATGAAAAATGAAAAAAATCAAACATTCTGTAGAACAGAAATTCTGAAAAAAGTTTACTAAAATCTTGTTTAAATTATATTGAATTTATATAATATCAAACATTTTCTTGAACATTTAATGTTAATTTTTATTTTTAAAACCAGTTTGTTTTATATTTTTGATACACTATTAACATTATCACATCAAAACCAAAGTAGTTTCTTGTTTTATAATAATACATTTAAAAATCCCAGCATTAACAGATTGCCAACAAGCATTTTTGGTTTTGTGGAACTGTATTTTCTGGTTGAAGTCAGGATAGCTCAGAAATTTTCAGTCAACTTTAGAATTATATATAGAGACAAGTGAGGCTGTGATTTTCAACCACTTGTGGAAATGAAAATCATATGGATCCAATTGAAGGCTACTGAGATTTGGGTACCACATCCCAGAGGATCCCTTGAAAACCCTGAAAGAGTGTGTCAAGCACAGTATGTACTTGCTTCCTATTACTTGTTAAAAATAAAGTGTTGGAGGCACATGTCTAGGAAAACTTGAAGGACTGTAGTGCTATAGAAGTCTCTAACTTCTAAGGAGCTATAGAACAATACTTTCTTTTGTAAATCCTCATAGATAGATTATTCCAATTAATAGATAGAAAGAATTTCATTATATGTTATATATTGGTGCTTTGTGATTTCTGCTGCACACTCGTATCTCCAAATAAAAAAATAAACAAAGAACCAAAGATGGACAACTGTTCAAACCATGTATTAGAGTTTTATTGGAACTCTATGAAATACTTTGAAATTTCATTTGAAGTTCAGAAACTGATGTTAAGTCATCAAACGAGATTCCCTGCCTTTCTATAACTGATTGTAATTCATTCTAAACTTCAGTTGTGTCTCCCTGCATACTAACTTCACAAACACAAAACTTCCCAGTGCACTTTTATTCACAGGCTTGTCAATCAGGTGCTCACCGTTCCCTTAAAGTTTAAGCCTTATTAACCTACACACTGGATTTGACTGGTGATAGGCCACAACAAACAAAGAGCACCAACTCTCAGGTTCCAAATCCTGTCATCCTAGTTCAGAGGGTCCCTGCAAACCCCCTGTAAGAGATGAAAGGATCAGTCAAATGTCTGATTATTCAAACACACAGGCAATGAGGGCACATTGTGGAAAAAAAAAATTTAGTGGAGTCCCCTGCTGATTGAGATATCTTCTAAAAAAAATAACTTGGTGCTGATCTTTGTATGCAGATAGCATTGGTTTCTAGCCCAGGTCTTCATGGGTAATGTCAAATGCACACTGGGAACACAATGTGGAAGGTCTGGACTAAATATATGTTTGGCAAATAGTGTTGAATTGAATTCACCTCATGCCAGTGTTGCCCAGCTACAACAGGAAGCCAGCATATCAGTTACTTCAGAGGAACTGAAAAATCACTGCAATTCTGGCAAGAACAATCTTATTTCATTCATTTTCATATGTAATTTTATAGTTTAAGGCTTCAATATAGGCATATATGTATGCCCTGATTTGGTATAGTACAGAGATTATTTTCTGATGACAATTATGCTCATTAATGGCTTAGGCATGTTGGTCAAATGTAATCCTGCTGACTAAGCATCACTCTATTTATCAGGATTTTCATTACTGTTAGTTAATATCAGAGAATTGCTCAGAGACTCAGGCATGACTCCCACTCAGGCATGGGACCCAGTACATAAAAGGCAATGGTCCTTTCATGTTTTGTAAGTACAAATCTAAATAATAACTGTGAACTGTAGAATGCAAAGTAGAAGAGCTGAGGGAAACAGAACAATCACATTAATGAAGAAATCTTAAAAGGCTGAGGCTTTTCTTATGATTATTTAAAAAAAAAAAAAATTGGCCTTTAATATGAGACAAATCAACAGAACAAAAGACAAGAAATGACCATCTACCATGAAGGCAGGCTACAAAACAGAAGCTGACCTTAGGTTTCCCCAGAAATATTTCCTTATATGCTTGCTTTCCTGCTTTTTTTTTTTTATTTCGGTTTTCTCCTAAGTAAAGAAAAACAATAACTGCAGGATTCCAACAACTGTTGAACCTGCGTGAAACAGCGTTCAGCTTCTGACTGTAATGGCTTATGAGCTTCCCACTGAGCTAACTAGCAGTTAGTAAAATGTAAATGACACAATAAACAGGGCTCATGAGAGGATCAGATCATATGCACATTTTTCTATAATACCTTTTGAGAAGGGGGAAACAAGTGCAGGTTATAGCTGAATAGTGCAGGGAGCACGTGGCAACAGGTCCTTTATTCTGTCTACCAAAGCATACTTTTATTTTTTCCCCTGGGGAAAAAAAAGGCATAACAAACTGATGGGTGAAATATTTTTTTCACTAAAAAGCTAGTTTTCCATCCCAGAGCAATAGATTCAAAAGCCAGCTGGCTTTACCCATATGTCTCAGGGCAACATAAGAAATTAGGGTAAATAAACAGTGACAAATATCCCATCAAGATATCACTTTCTTGTAAAAAGTTGAGTATTCTGCTTATACAATATTGTCTTCTTCCTGTGTCATAGTGGTATAAACCAGATTATTTAAAAATGTTTTATTTCATATTTTTATTATGACGCTGCATCAATTCTCAAATGTATTAAAGTATGCATCTTTCCCTTGTTTCCTGTAGTCATTCAATATGTTTGATCATTTCTTTAGAAAACGATAATGATAAGATTTTCATCTGTTTTCTGTGTCAGCTACATCTTAATACTTCTATCCTTTAAGAAGATTCCTGCCCATTCAATAAGCATGTTAAATAAGGGGTAAATGTATGAATAAACTGGTTCTTATATGATTCAGAAGCTCACAGCAAAAAAGCAACCAAGCATATACAAGTAATACGCTGTTCCTCAGGGAATACAATACTTGTACCATAGCTTTGGCTTTATGTTTCAGAGTTGGACTGAGCCTGAGAGATGAATGTAAAAGATAAAGAAGCATTGTAAGGTCAGTGACTGAGCTCTTCTTTTTGCTAATCGGCTTCCCTTGTTATCCATCCAATTTACTAGAAAGTTAACCTTTTCACTACTGCTAGAAATTAGCTAATTTTTTTTTTTTTTATTAAATGGCCAGGGTAACAAATTGAACTTGTTGTTCATACAGCTCTGTAACAGTAAATGAGATTAAAAACAAACAAACCAACAAACAAAAAATAAAAATTCAGCAACTCAGCAGCATTTTTCCCTTCAAAGAGCATTCAAATGCAAATGGGTTTATATGAAAAGAGGTACCAGGCCTTCATAGATAAAATATTTCATGGAGATAGAGCTTCCAAGGCCATGGAAGGAATGCCAATGTCAAATATTAATTAAGAACATATTTAAGATGGACTGACCTGGAATTTTCCAAAGGAACATATTCCTTTTGAAAAATAATTTAAAGTAGAACTTTATATGGAGATCCTGTTCCAAATGTCTTTTAAATGTTAAATACATAGAATATTATATTTCAATATTTTTTAAATGCAAAATTCATTATCCACGTTGAAATTATCACAAAAGTCAGTAAAAGAAGATAAGAATAGTTATATATCAGTGAATCAAAACTCATTATGTACCTACAAGCTTTTAAGAGGTTTTCCTTTTCTTCTTGGAGCAAGACAAAAAGTGAGTTTGTTGAAAAAAGTGGAAAAGTTAGGTTTTTTAAATTATATTCTATATCCCAAGGTAAGAATGAAAGAAAAATAATTTACTCAGGATGGGTAACTCAAAGATGACGGCTTTACCAATTGAAAGAGCAAGGTTGAGTGCTTGGTTCCATCAAAAAATATTTTTGTGGTTTTTTGTCCAGACAGTTCATTCCATGTTCACCTGTCCTAAATTCATGAGAGCAGTTAAATCTCTGGGTCTCAGACAGCACCACTTGTCCCCCAGGAAAACACACCCAAGGAATTAGTACCTCTGTTGTAGAGCATACACAAAGGACTGCCCCAAAAACTGCCATAAGACAGTGTGGTAGATGGATACAGGCTCCTCAGGAAGTGCTGTCTCAGGAAAAGAATTGGCCCAGAGTTACAAGGACTTTGAAGAGGCTGACAAGGAATAAAAATCCCCAGAAAGACCACATTCATTAGATGTGCCCCAGCTATGGCTAATTTACACAGGCAGCACCAACCACAGCCACCCTGCATGGCAATTTCTTGTATTAAGAAAAGGAAGGTGATGTGTAAAAGACTTATTTACTCAAACTTCCTAGTTATTAGTGGGACCCTCCTGATACCTCCTACTACAGAGGATTATTAAGGTTAATATCTTAAGTAAATATTAACTCTGTGGACACTACTGTCATAGAAGGGAGGGAAGGAAGTGCCTTAATACAGAAGATAGGAAAAATCTCAATATTTTGCCTGTCTTAAAATATGTATATCAATGCAGAATATTAGGGAGGTGAACATATGAAAACATTTAAAATATGGTGAACCAGAAGTGCAAGAGAAAGCAAGAGTATTCAGATCACCATTGGTTATGAGGCATATTAAGCAAATTCAGCTCTAAAGATGAAGGAATTGATGCAAGGACACCAAACACCAAAGAAAAGAAAACTTTAGTGGCTGTTCCATATTGAAAATTAAACTTTCAATGTTCTAAAAATGTAATCTTAACACTTATAAAAATAATATGAATTCTTAAATTAAAAAGATATATATTTTTAGGAAAATATCCATGGACATTTTGTGTGTCATATTCTATCCCAATGGTAAAAGAAGAAAGTTGGGAACTTCTATGAAAATTAAAACAAAGTGTTGGACTTCAGTCATTCCATTGACTTGGCTTTCAACCTCAGCCTATATACTGTAACCTTCTCTTTACCCTTCATTTCTTACTATAATAGAAAAGACTTTTGAATGAATCTCTGAAAAATCTTTATTCTTTAAACCAGGCTTGGCTTTAATTATTCTTCTTAGAATATTTTAAGATAGCGATGAAAAGAAATGAACTTCTGTGTCTTTTAATCTCAAGAGTAATAAAAGCATTTGAATAGGTCTATTATTTATATACACTATTAAGAGTATAAAATATAAAAGAAAAGGTTAAGTATTTGTAAGTTTGGTATCAAGTCAAGAAGATCCTTAAGCATATGAAGTGGGAAAATTCTTTGGGATAGTTTTCAAATGAGATAAAAGGGAAGGATAGTGAAAAATTGTAGGAAAGTGTTAAGTTTCAGTTTAGGATCTCCACATTCCATAAATGTTCCCACCCACCCCAAGACTTCATAGCCCTAATCTGGCACTTTGTACCTTCTGAGTGCACAAATTATTAATAAAGAAATAGTTTCCTATTCTTTGCGTAGCATAAAATTTGCACCACTTTTGGACTTTTAATTCCAAAGTGCAGCATTTAGGGGTTTCATTCCACCCCCAGTTACATATTGCAGGTGCTTGACATCTCTTAAGTGCTGCGACTCATCATCTCAGTTTGGATCCCCAACAGTTTAGCCTTACTATTTTGACTTAATGTTGGCATTTATTATAATCATGGATAATTATGTATAATTATAATTAAGCCCTAATCCTCCTCAATTACACTGACATAAATTAGGCATAAGGCGTAATTTAATCAAAATTAATGGATTTGCACCAGTGTGGAGCTGACACAAGGATAAATCCAGATCTTGTATCTTATTATGAAGTATAGCATTCCAAATATGCCAGAATGAACCCGTCTTATGGATAACTATTGTTCATTTACATGAAATGTTTATTATTCATTGACTGTCATTATCAACAAAAAGGGCAAAGTGTATTGGTTCATAAAATAAAGCAAAAATTTCAAAGGAAACACTGAAATCTGAAAGAATTTCAATTCTTGTACATAAGAAAAAACATTTTTAAGATCATAAGAATGTTTATAAAGATTACTTTTGTTAAAAAAAATCAAAGGAAAATTCATTCCCTTGGGCATTTTAAATGTATGTGGTAGAAATACATCCAGATGCTAACTTTTCTGGCTGACCAAGAGTGGCCTTAGAGAGGTGGATGGGGAAATGATCCTTTACAAAACATGAGATACAAAGCTTATGTTGTTGAAAGGAGAAGCATGTAATCAGCTAAAGAATTCCTGAGAAAGACCAAGGGCAGCAGATACTGAAACCTTGAACTTCCTTACTTCAATGCATTTTTTGCATGCTTCCTGAAGAAAGGAGCAACCAAGGGAATTTATTAACTTTTAACTTAATTAGGTAGATACCAAAAAAATGTTAATTCCTGGACCAGTGTATTTAGACATTGAAACCTTCAAAAAATTGTAGCTCCACTCTGAGGAGTCCAATAGGGATTTTTTTAAAAGAAGATATGTGAACTTTTTCATCTTCTAAATATAACAAAAGAGAAATTTTAAATGAGAATTTTAAGTGCTCAATTTCATGAGAACATATCAAGGCAATAGACAGTATAGTGCACATATATGTGTGTAAGTTTAATTCAGATGGTCTCTGAAAATCTAAAATAAACCTTTACAAAATAAGACAACAGTCAGTTCCTGTGAAATCTAACAGATCTCTCACACGCACACCACAATATATGTAAACATACTTTTTTTTTTCTAGCTTTGCTTCCTATTCATTGCTCTCTGTCAGAAAATATATAACCTAGGTTTCCCAAGCAACACTGTCAAACCTATAATATAGAGCTTACTTGTATAAAATCTAGGTTTGTTTTGTTTTGTTGCTTTTTTTTTTTTAATTTAGTTGTCTCTTTTTGTGGAATTGTTGCTGAAATAAAAAGGGACACTATTTTAAATTTTTCTCTTCTTAGGTTCACAAAAAACTGCCAATAGGAGCAGCAGAATTCAGATTCCCTGTTTTGCCCTAAGATACAACCATTGTTTCACATGGTGTCTTCTGTGTCAATCAAAAAAGATGAGGAGAGGATTGTCCCTGGCAATTGAAACTCCATGCTGGCCCTTCAGCCTAAGCCAAAGGCTGTGTACAGTGCTAAGAAAATAGATTTTAAGAACCACTTCTACAGCAAAAACAAGTTATAGGTGTAGAACAATCACTATGCTAAACCATAATCAGATTAATTTTATTCACTGGGTTGATTTAGAGTATCGACACTGCAAAGAAGGTTGAAACAAGTCCTGTTGACAGAAAGTACTTAGTTATCCAACCTAATTCACTGGCTGCTGGTGGTGAATTCATTGGACTGCTTCCAAATAAATTAAAATGTGTTGGAATTTAGATAACTTACAGAAAAGCTGTCAGACTTCCTCAAAGCCAGGGCCTAGAACTCCAAACCAAAATTTAAATAGAATAATTTAATTTTAACAATGGATTCTTAAATCCATCCACAGATATTCTCTGTTTCACATCATTTGAGGGATAAAAGCTGTACAAAGAATAACACATAAATGAAGGCTATCACAGTACTGGGCTAATACTAAAAAACTCACCTGTAGTAACTCCCATGTTCTCTGAACTGCTGTTAAAGTATGGGGATGTGTTTTGTCCACATCTGCACTTGTGTCACCAGTCTTGTATCCCTGCTAGAGAACCCTACTATTGGCTATCAGTGTTGCAGCCCTTTTAATATTGTCATCAGCTGCATATTCAGTCTCTGAATCAATAACTTTAATCATCTTTATGGTTGTTCTTTTATTCATGTCTATTGATTATAGTACCACAATATAAAACATCGAGGGAAGGAAATAACTAAGGACCATTGGAAAAAACAAAACCAAACAAACACAACTAGGAAACCTTTGAAATTAAATAATTTTCCCAAAATGCTGCCTCTGAAAAATTTTGATGCACGAGGCATTGCAGACCATCCAATCATTTCTCTGGAGGCCTCGGTAAACTTTTATAAACAATATATTTCAGTACAGTCAAGATTAATATAATTTTGGCAAAAATTTGTATGCATGAGGATTTTTCTTAACCATGCAAAATAAATAGCAGATAGTAACTGGAACACAAATTAGGTTAACCAGCACAGGTAAAAAATGGCTTCATCTCCATTTTTTTTCAGTCACCAAACAGTTAAGGTGCCCAAACACTTATTTATTTTTAAACAAAATTACTTATCATGTCTGAAATTATTCAGTAGACTACTTCTCTGACTAAAACCACATGGTTGTACATAATTTAAGGAACTCCTGAGTTATTCTATAGAGATTATCCTGACTCTGGACCTGATTTCACAAAGGTAGAAGATGACCAATTGTTAATTTACTCATTTGTTTAACTTCTTTTTTTAACTTAGATCTTCTGTTTTAGTCTTGGGAAAGCCATTTGCCCCATCTTCTTACCACCCACTTAGGAGCAAATCTTGAGAGCATGACAGAAATTTTAATCTTCTCCTTCTATCATCATTATAAGAGTATCCTTGTAGAGGGGGAAAGAAACTATAACAACAATGACCAAACAAACAAACAAAAAAACCTCAGAAAAGATGTTGAAGAGAATTGCAAGAATTAATCTCAGAGGTTTGGTAAAATTTGGATTACTTTTGGGTTTGAATTTCTACAGTAATCCTTGGTAAAGGCTGTTAGCTGAGCAAATCAGAGTCTGTTAGCAGCTTCACATGAATGTCAAAAACCACTGAATTCGAACCCTTAGATTCAAACTCATATTTAAACCCTCAGAAAGCTATCCTAGAGGTTCATAGGAGTTTCTACAGAAGATAGAATTTTGAAGAGGTACATGCACATATATAGACCTTGCAGTTTATATCTGTTCTGAATAGTGAAAGAGTAAAATCTCTTTTGATGCGCTAGAAGTCAAAACAGTTTCCTGCATGTGATTCATCCATTTCTGTTACATTACACAGAACTGGGTAAAAACAAGCTTTCTTCTTATTTCCCAGGTTGAAATGTGGGCATCAGGGGGCTAAAAGAACAGTTTTCTCTCTCTTTTTTTTTCCCCCAATCATTTTTTTTACCCTTCTTGGAAACATAATGCTGTCAGCTGTCCCTGCCATCTTCCAGTTTCAAGTTCTCTCTCTCTCTCCATCTGTGTTCGTACTTTTTTTAACTCTTAATCAGGTCCTGCCGTGTCTTTGTATAGGAATTCATCATCATATGGCACCAATTCAGACCTGTAACATGAATAAAGGTTGGTATTTATCATAACTGCTGTAAGGGAAGTGCCTTTAAAAGGAAAGGGAGCATGTAATTCCCTGCCATTCACTTTCTCCTCAACCTTTCACCTTTTAATCAGTAGCCATAACCCAAGAAGATCTCACAATGGAAAGTTAATTATGAGGTCATGAAGATGAAAGCATCTGACTTGCATTTTATAAAGGTACTTTGCTTTTAAATTATCCTTGATTTACCTGCATGAAAGGAAAGGAAGTTCCCAAAGATTATTCTAAATGGACCAGACTTTCAGATGCCAGCATTTCCAAGTGAAAATGGAAATGCAATCCTGTCAAATGTCCTTTGAATATTTCTTAAGAAGAAGGCTTCCATTTACCAATATGACCTGACTCATAAATTGAAAATATGTTCATGGATATGAATGTACAGAACACTCAAAGACAATACTCCATGAAGACTGTACTGCTCATAACTAGAAAAGTATCTAGAGTGAAAAACTCCAGAAGTTAGGTATTTGTATCTATCAGCTTTAGGAATATGGTGTGTACTATTTAGAACTTCAGGGAAAGTGTGTTTGAAGGACATTGTCCCACCTATGCTGAAAATCCTAAACTTCCTCTGTCTTAACATCTGCATATGCTGAAGGTGGCAGGAGTAACTGCAGAAGAAAACAGTAGTTTGTTTTATAACATCTAGTATCCAAGAAGGTAAGATGGAAAATTTTCCAGCTATAAATAGTAATAACATGTATTCAAAATTGTCCTTTTTTGCGTAAGGACGAAGGTACTCTATTCACATAGTGGTTAAGGCAAGCACCCCAAAGACAATCAAATAGTTAAAAAATATGTTAATTTTAGAGCTATCCAAACTGAATTACCAGACTACAGAATACATGGTTTGTCCTTCTGAGCTGAGCCCTGTCAACTTAAAAGATATGGTCTTTGAGAAGTGAGGGTTGCTAGAGGGAAGGAGTGGCTTCATCAGACGAAGGGGGCATGAGCACCACTGGCCTGCTAGCCTAGAGAGAAGTGTCAGTGCACGATGGCCAAAACATGAAAAATGGAGGCAGGGAATAGGAAGAGGCTGTCTGGGGGCCACACATTCCTGAGGAAAGCAGCATGAGTGGAAAACCATCCTTTCTGCATCCTACATATTGGCACTGGAGAGGATCTTGAGGATACGAATTTTCTATAGGCAATAGTGTCTTTTCACTGAATTTCCATATGAATTACTGATTAGGAAACAGACTATATTTCCCTCTCTGATCATAAATAGTACAGTGATACCAGATTTCTATGATGTTATTATTGGCTGCATTGTTCTTCTCCTAATACTGCTTTAAATTATATCTACTCAGTTATTAATACTCCTTAAGTTGTTTTTGTTTCCTCTAAGGGATGGACAAAACATTTTCTTTGGATTTTTCATGACAGTTAATGGTAGAGGATGAATGGAAAAAATGGAAAAAAAGAGGTTGTGATTTGAGTTGGCAAAGTATAAATTATATATTGCTTTTCCTGAAATAGGACTTAGTTCTGAGAACTGAAATCAGCAGTTATAAGAAATTGCTGCTCTTGTAGGACAAGCCCAGAATGTCTACACTTGATAAAATGTCTTTTAGCAAGTTTTTTAACATGAGCAAGAAAATATTTTGTGCAAAAGGAAATTTTCCTTATAATGCTATAAACCTTGAGGTCAGCTGCACTATATAGAAGAAAAGAAGCACAAAGTTAAACAAGAGTTTCATGTCTTTGGCATTTCCTTGAAATGCCTTGAAATGTCATTTGATAGCACTACCCCTTTCTGTAAAATGCAGATGCTGAGTGAAGGTATGTGTTCAGAGAACTGTAGCTATAATTCTGCATGAGGATCACATAAAATATGAATTAAAAAAAAAGAGGAAACAACAGCAGAAAGCTGATCCAAATGTAGTTGATGTAATTTTTTCTATAATATTACAGTTCCATGAAGACATGGAATAATGAAACTCTCTTTCATTACAATATTATCAGTTCAGCTGTGACAGGAAGCCCTCTGGATACTATTCTCACAGGCTTCTTGTTCACATTTTCAGATAAAGGGAATTTCTGATAGGTTTTGAAGTTAGGCATGATTCAAACCGGAATTTGCATGAATGAGCAATAGTGAGTTTATAATCTATGCATCTGGTAATCCATGCTCCTATCCCTCCAAACAGAAACAAGCCTCTTAAGTTCACCATGGATCTTGGATGTTTAGTAATTTAATAGGCTTATGCTTTATTCCTTCAAGGTAATTGTGCAGATACCTTTAATAAAATACACTCAGCATTGCCAGCAAACATTCTAGATAAATGAACACAAGAAATATTAGATGCAACTTTATTAAACTGTTAATCCTTGCTGGAAGGCTTCCTGGAGTGTTTGAGGGTAGTGTTAGTAGTGATGATAAACTAATTTGCCACGGCTCTTAGGTTCATGTTATCTTTTCTTATCAGCCTAAGGCTAGGTCAGAAAAAAAAAATTGGAAACATTTGCCAGAGACAGCAAAGTGGCTAACTCAAATACCATTGCAAAGTGCCAATCCATCCATGTCTCCGTGACGGTTAGTTTAATGGTCCATTTAATTCTTCAAAGCAATTGAATTTCCACCCATATACTGATAAGGTGATACACCAAAGTAGTGTTGCCAGAATTTATCTTTTTTATATGCAAGACAAGGTTTATATGCAAGAGAGTCTAATTTCTCCAATGCAGATTGAGAGCTATGAACAACAAAAGGCCTGAGATTTTTGGTCTTGTGGTTTCAATGTCAAATACCCTCTAAAACTGAGGGTATTGTTGCTTTGACTTATTTTGTTTGGGTGGGTTTTTCAGTCATCTTAAGAAAGTACAGCTCAAAATGATAAATAAATTGTGGCATAAGACATAAAGAACAATATAATGAACCATCAGCTGTTCCTAAATTAAAAAATGTGTGTTCAGCTCGGTGATAGTGAGGCAGTAACTCACATTACGTTCAACCTGTGGGTTTTACTACACCAGGACCTCTCAGATCTTCCACTTTTTTGCACATGATTGCAAGATAAAGGATATTGAGCCTCTTTCTGTCTTCTAAAGTTCCTTTCTATGTTACTTCACAAATTCTGCTCATATTCATTCCATGTCCTCAGGAAGTCAATCCATTGTTGGCTGAAGTTCCCTTGATTCTTCTACTCTGTTTTATCCAGGCTGGATTCCCTGAAATCAAACTAACCTACCTGGTTACAAGCTACCAGAAAAAGAGTGAAACAGGACTTCTAAATTACATCCTTGAGTCTTTTGCCAATTTATAGTTCCTGCACAGTCCGTCCATTCCTGTTGGATTTGCAGCTCTTATATGTCATGGTAACCTGCTTCTTTTAGGCTGTGATGTTTATATCATAAATACTTTCACTTATATATTCAAGTGCAGGACTAGATGAATGTAGTTTTCAAAATCTAATGACAATTTCCAAAAGGTTTAACATATTATATTGAATGGAATTGATGCAATTGCAATAATTGCAGATAGATGTGCCAGAATGCAGTTTCCCTATGTGGAAAAAGACACTCTTTTCTATGGAAGATTTTACCTATTATGTTCTTAGTAAATATTTTTGTGTAAATTGGCTTCAGTTAAAATATGGTTAATAAATATTCACTCAATTTTAACATCAGCAGAAAATTATAATTTGTGTACAATAAATTTGAAAATACTGAAGTATCTTACATATGTTGTTACATATTTTAAAATTTTTATAATGTCAGATCTAATTCACACAGTAACATAAGAGTAGTCCATGAATACAAAAACCTTTCCCAGAGGAAGATATACTAAGAATAATGGCCTTATTATCAAGAAAAAATGTTACATCGCACTCAAAATTTTACAGTGGTAAAATTAAAAATAGAGTTACTTTCAAGTTAATATATCTGAAAGCGTTTTAAAAATGTTTTTAATCTCTGTACTTAATAGTTGAATTATCTTTGAAATCTGCTCAGAAAGGCATTTTTCACACCTGTTGACTCAGCAGAACTTTATTTAACCTGTGACTTATTATTTTTAATTAAAGTAAGAGGTCAAATTCAGATTAAAAGCTTTAAAATGTACTAAAGTCCCATCATGACTGAAGTATGCTGTATATAGTATAGAATAAAGTAAATATTATAGATTGATAAGACATGTATAAAACAGAAAAGGTAAAATTAATTTTAAACTAATGAAATTTAGATTTGGCTCAGCTTTCTTTGTATTCATCAAAATTTTTGTGTTAAAATTGATAAGTGACTAATATTAAATAATAAGAAGAAATGAAATAGAAGAAAATATAAGCTTTAGGACCTAAGAATGATTTTCATTTGTGTGCTTTAATCAAAGGACATTTTCTTGCCTAGATGTCAGATTGGCATTTTTTTCCCTGAAGATAATGCCTTTAGAATAGTCTCATCTTAAATATAGCATTATGTTGAAGAGCTAGTCTAGGACTATCTCATTATTTTCTTATTTTATGAGTGCAGTCAGGGAAATACAAGACTATTTTTTGTGGAACTCCTCATACCTTGTAGGAGGCACACTGAAAATAATAAGGGAAGAACACTGCAGTTTGGGTTTTTTTGGTTTTTTTTTTTTGTTTTTATGTGTGTTACTTAGTCAGAAGGAAAGTATCTTTAGCTTCCTTAGTTCTCACACTGGAGCTTTCAATTAGAAGCTGTGAGATACTTTAAAAAGTTAGCTTCAAAAGCACAGCAATCTTACATTACTTAGGACATAAACTTGTTTTCATGCTTCTTCGGGCTCAAGTGTACAAATTGCTGGACTGCAATAGGTGCAAGTCCAGTCCTCCCACCTTTCAGAAGAATAATCTAGTCCTGCTTGCAAAACTTTTCTGCCTACACAGAAAATGTGGTCTAAAGACATGCATTGTATGGAAGCCTTTCTTTTTGGAAGGTATTTCCAACTCCCTGGAAGGCTTTTGGCAGGAATCTCTTGATGAAGTCCTCAGGACTGTGCTACACAGGAGGTTGGATGAGATGGTCTTAACAGTCCTGATGGTTTCAGTTTGGAAGCATGTTAGACCTAAGTCTTCTTAGAGAATATTGGCTTTGGGACAGAAAATCAAAAACGTCACTGTCCTTGCTGCCCACTCTCCTTAGCACTTAAGCTTATCTCACTTTCAGAGAAGATTTGATGCTTTGGGGGAAAAAAATGTTCATCCTTAGTTTATTTGTGATGTAAATACACTTTGCAAATAGAGAAATTAAGACCTTATTTTGGGGGTTCCTCAGCCCAGAGTTAATGAGTGAAATGAATGCAAAGCTTCTCAGAACTCAATAGGGAATAACTCCTGCATTAAACAAATACTGTGGATAACAGGGAACGAACACTCCTAATGTGTTCCAACAACAGGAGAGCTAGAGACTTACCCACGTTTCATTGTAGAGTCTCCATCAGGATTAGAGAACTTTGTTCCTTTAATTAATACAAGGCAAAACTTTTACTCCATGGCTTCTCATCCTCTTCTGTCCTTTTTCATTTCTTTTTAACATTAGTTCTTTAACAAATCCTTCTTTTCAAAGACCAAAAGCTGATATGTTCTGGGGAAATGCCAGCAAGATGTTAGAGATTGGCACAACTAGCTACTGTCATTCTATCAAGACAATAGGATTTGAGCGAAAGGGGTAGAGTTCTCCATGCAGAATTTAGCTGCTTAATCCTCTCTTGTGGGCTGGCACAAAATCAACAAAAGAAAGAAACCAAATTACCCAGCTCTGCTTTGGCAGATTTAGCCACTGTCAGCAGGCCAGAAGTTAATTCCCTCATATTCTTGTTTGCCACCAACTACGGCAGGCCTTGCTGAGCCAGCTTTCCTGTGTAAATCTGTCAGCTGAAATGATGCACAGCATGAAGAAGGAGAGAAAGGACATGCAAAGAGTGTGGTCCTTTTGCCAAATCAAGTCCGCAGAAGTCAGGGGCTGGCACTGGAACTGCCTCCTTGCCTTCATCCTGAGTGACATTTTTGACACAAGATGAAAAAGATTTATAGTTTCTTAAACCACCATCACACACACACACACACACACACACACACACATACACACACACATGCACACACACACACATGCACACACACACTCTGCCTTGCCAATAAGTAGGGATTGCCGTTGCATTAAATTCTGTGCATGGGAGGCTGTTTCCCTTCTGGCACTCAGAACAAGCTTCCAGCTGCTCAGCATCTTTCTGAGATTCGACAGAGTGTAGCGTATGATATGTTAATAATGAGGACTACACAGTCATCAAGGCCAGCAAAATTGCAGTGAGGGAAGGAAATGCATCATGAGTTTGCTCTGTCACAAATACTTACTGAGTAGTCACAGCATATGGTGCCTTTTATTTTGTGCCCAAACGAAGCCCTTGGGTTGATTATGTGACACTGGGGAATCAGGCTGTTGTGTGTCATTCCTGATTCTCCTTCTCCCTTAGAAATCAAGCAGGAACATTACTGTGAGATGAGGTAAGTTAGGAGCAAAATATTTGCAGCAACATGCAAAACAACTCAAATCACACAGCTTTTGTCTTCTCATTATGAACATAAATGGGGATCACTTCATGAAAGGTTTTGCTTACAGATGTTTATTTTAAAGCAAAGAAAATCTCGAAAGCTGGGAATCTAGGAAGAGAAAATACTGTCTCCTTAAGAGTGAAGTGAAGGAATACAGGTCTTTTTTAAAGCTTAATGGTTTTCACATGGAAATCACAAATGTCCAGGGATTTCACAAGCTGTTAGTGCAAAAATGGACATTTCCTTTAAGTACTTAATGAAACATGTTTGACAGAATCAACAATCCTGCAAAAATGTAGATCAGTGTGTGAAATTCCCAGTAAAATTACGTGTTAATAGTTCTGGTTGACTTTATTCTTGTATTGGAAATATTTTTCACTAATATTACATCAGTAAATGCTGTGTATGATGTACTAAGATAACTGTATATTGGTAATTGAAGCAGTGTAATTCAGTGAGTTATTCTTAAATTCTGATCATTTCTGTTTCAGATTATGCAAGTGCAAAATGGTTATGCCGTACAATTAGAAAAATCCTTTTTTTTTGCTTATGTTGAGACAAATCTTTAGACTCTCATCACAAACACATTTGTTGATTGTAATAATTGCATGAAATGAAAGGATAGATGAACCATTGTTTTCCTAATATCTGGGTTTCTTTCTTGACATCAGCCAGCTACTTCTAACTATTATAGCATCACCTTATGCAAGTGCCAGACTTAGCAATTATGGCTGCTGAACCTAAACATTAGTGGACAATTTCCTACTATTCATGTATGCCAAATCTTGACATAATCAATGGAGAAAACTTGCTGCAATTTCTAAATTAAATGGACAGAAAACTAGTACAAAAACAGCCTCTCATCTGTTTTATTTCTAGCTCTAACTCAAGACAGATGTTCATGTTATTAAAAAATACTATGGAAATGTTGAATAGAGAATTGCAAATGTTCTCAAGCAGGTTAACCTGAGCAAAACTGGATGGCAGGATGCTACCTAGAGAGACAAGTGCAAGATGACTTACAGGGAAATAATCAACTGCATAAATACAGGTTAGGGAATATTTGATGGATGGGGTTCCTGTTCTGCAGAAAATAATGCAATTTATCACTTGTTATACCATATTTTTTGTAATAGTCTTTCAGCACCAAAACTGGATCTTGGTGGCATTTTAAAGGGGAAAGAGGCGAGATCCAGCTTGGGCTTCAGCTCTAAATATAAGTATTTCATTAAACACCTGACCCAGAAGTGAAATCACTGTGCACTTAGTCTGTAGTTAATGGAGAGAAATTGACACTTCCAGAATAGAAAATATCTTGACAAACCTTTGGAGATCTTTCCTAAATGTCTCAATAAAGTGAGGCATTCCATTTGCATGGAATAGGTCCGGGTCTAAGTATCTATAGAAACTGAATTTTAGAAATCCTATAGCCTTGTTAGCTATCTAAGTGGCTTAGGTGAATATTTGAAATGTGCTTCTGAGCTGCCGTGCAGACATTCCATCTAAACTCCTGAGGTCCCATAGAGGAGACAGCAGGCATTTTCAAGACATTGGATGTGTTTGCCTCATGCCTATGACTGCAAAGTTTCAGTGATGCAAGATGATAAACCAACTCATGAATTAATATTTCTATGGTTTCCCTTATACATTTGGGACATGGTTTAGTGGTGGTTTTGGCAGTTCTAGGTTAACACTTGGACTCAGTGATCTTAGAGGTCTTTTTCAACTTAAATGATTCATTCTATGACTCGAATGCTGCAGTGCTGTACTTGCTGAGGTGTCATGCAGAGGTCACACTGCCTTACCCATTGCATGGATGGCGCTTTTCTGCACTTGCAAACCGTGAATAATGCTGAGATGCTTCGCAGGCATGACTTCTGTATTTTCGACATGATACAGACGTACTCAACAGCTTGAGAGATAGCTCAATAAACAGCCAACACAAATCCATTCAACAGAGAAGATCATGAGAGTCCCCTGGGCCATGTATCTCTGGACATCCCTGTTGGGCACCTGGACATCTCATACAGCTGGGACTCATGCTTAACAAAGCCCTGGGGGAGGAGGGAAGGGAGGGACATTGTTTGTGAAAACAGTCTGGATGTTTTGTTGTAAGCTTGATGTAGATTAAGAAATGCTTCAGAAAAACAAAGCAAAGATGATTCTGTCTGTAGACAAACCTTCACTCTTGTTGTCTAGTCAACAGGAGTGCATGGATATAGATGAGAGCAAGTTTTGGCTCACATAGTTTGAAATCTATTTGAACTCTTAAAAAAATAAGTTTTAAAAAGGATTTCCTTCCTGTCAGCAAAAAGCCACAGACATCAGAGGAACAGAGTCAACCACATGTGTGTTTCTTTTTATGCTTCCTAATCAGATGTAACGATTGCTCAGACTGTATAGACAGTTTTTATTCAAGGATGTGCATTCCTGAGCCTTAGGACCCTGCCAAGTGTAAAAGCAAACAGAACAAGCCACACATGAGGTGATATATGCCCTTAGGCTTTCCTGAGTGCAACAGGACTGAGGGAATCTAACAGAGTTCCTCTTCCATCCCGGCTGTTGTAAAGTTCTCAAGAGAAACCACAGCTGGCCCAGGTCCAGTAATTATCCCTTTATTGGGCCGGTCAATTACTTTTCTGAGAGCCAGAAGAACAATAGCAGAAGGAAATACACTATAAATAGGTCTACAGAGAGCCTAACAAAGGTGTCATCATGAATGTCACCATGATGCTGCTATCAACAATGATTCTCCAGTCTATTACTGGGATAGCAGAGGAGAAATTAAAAAGTATATTTATAAACTTAAGTGCTAAGGAATTATCAAAAATTTAATGTAATTTTTCTATAATAAGCTTCTAACTGTAGTCCACTTTTTCTAGGTCTGTCTGTAGTACAGATATCACAGCTTTTGCAGGTGTAACTGAGCTAGTTCAGGTGTTACCACAAAGTAGTAACAGCAATGCAAAACTGAGTAAAGATGAAGTGCCTAACTTTTCACCCCATTTTTCAAGAAAATATTGCACCTCTTTGAAGCTCTATATCATTACAGACAGACTGGTACCAAAAGTAAATCATTAAAACTTAATTAGGTATATCTACACAACATGTATTATTCTACACATGTGATCTGCATTATTATATACCCTATACATCTTTATATCCTAATACTCTGCTGATAGACAGCTGGTATCTTTGGTTTCTTAAGAAATCTGAAGAACTACAATCACTACTGGACTGAGAGTCAGGAGAGATGGGATTTATTTGCGGTTTTTTACTCATCTGTGATCTTGTGTACGCAATTTTTCTCTGCCTTTTCTCTTCTCTGTTGACTGTCCTTGAAGAGGGAAGGCTGGTGAAAACACAATGCCTATTAAAACTGGTATTAATTTTTGTGACTTCAAATCAGCTTTTGCAGTTTAAGTCCTATTTCTGGACAGTACTGTGCACATTGTTTCCCTGCTGTGCACGCACGCACCCCATGAAATAGCATAAAGAAATTAATCCCATTCAGGCCTGCCATTAGTCATGACTTTTGCATCAGGAATCACAACTGTTTTCTTCAAAGTGGGGGGAAAATTTCCCCATGATTGTGTTACACTTTTTCTGCATTCTTTAGCTTTGAGTGGTGATGGGCAGACAAAATGACATCAGTTGTCTGTAATAGAACAACTGATCTTGTGACATCACTAAAACTTTTCTTTGCTTTTGATTCTGAGGACATATGAGGACAGTAACTCTCAAATGTCAAATCCATTCTCCCTTTAAGAGGATATTAAAGCTGTCTGTTGCAAATGTTCCACTTGGCAAACCTAGGTAAGGAAAAAAACCTGCTACAATTTGTAGCTGTGAGTATATCACCCAGAGAATAAATCGCTAAAGAAAATCTACATTAGCAGCATTAACTGTTTGTAAAGTGAAATGGACTTTTTTTTTAATTCCAGAATTTTTAGGAGACTGTCAATTTCAGTACAGCCACACTTCACTGAACTATAATAATCTTTGACCAGTGGATCCTGCTTTGTCTTCCTATGTTGGTTGGCTTTACTGAGATTGTTCAAAATCACTGAAACATCAGTAGTTTAAATAAGCACAATTAAAATAATACTCAAAACTATACTTTGTGACACTGCTCTTATTTCCAAAAGAGGAGACACTACACATTGGTGTCTGTCAAACACAACCACACCATCCTATTAAACAAAATGTACCCAGGGATGTTCTCAGCTGTGGAGGCCAGCTGGCACGGAGCACTCTGTGTACATAGAAGTAAATTCCACTAGCAACCAAACTGCCCATTGGGAACAGTTTCTGCCCCTGTTAAATCCCAGGAATTTCTGGGGAGAGTGCTGGCTGACTGAGATAAAAAATCAGGACAGGGACCATTCTGATAATTTTCTAGTCTAGATCACTGAGTAGCAGTACCACAGAACATGCCTTGGCAGTGTTTTAGTTATAAGCATAGAAGCAGCTAAGGAGGGATGCAACTTCTCTGTGCTTTCTTTATAAAGAAAAAGAAATGGGCTTGTTTTGGATGCAATTCATCCTATACTTTCAACTATAGTCACAAAAAACAAATTAATCAAGTCCTGAAGGTGTCTGTTAATTTTCATTGCCTGTAAAGTGAACCTAGAGAGACTTATTGAGATACAGAAAAGTAATGCAAAGGGATTAATTCTCCCTCATATGATTAGAGCAGCTACTTAATGAAAATATGCAGCCAGCAAACATCTTTATTTTTCCAGCATATGGGGCTAACAACTTGAAGAGCAGCTTCTTTCAGGCACAAAATCCAGATTGACTCCTAGTTTTCAAATATCAAAAGGCTTCTGTGTAAATAATTTTTTGCTTATTTACGTGTTCAGTACAGATTTTTCAGGAATCTGAGAGAAGTAGTTATTTTTGCAACTGTGGTATGAGATAATTAGACACACTGCAGTAAGAAGTTTTATGATGACGAGTTTGACAAGAAAAGTAGGAACATAAGTTCAGAAGAGCACTTTCATGATACTAGAACCAGTCCCCAGTACAGGCAAATCACAGACATTACACAATTCTAAATTTCTAAAATATTTATCTGCATGAGTAGATATTTGTTCCTGTGCTCTTATTGAATGATTAAGTCAACTTCCTTTCTCTAGTTCTTGCAGTTTCTTCCAGTTTCCAGCTTAAATTTATACTTGACTATTCTGTCTGTACTTATTCTTGTGCCAAGTCTGCCATTTATCTGAAATAATAATTTTCCTTCCCAGCTGCCTCTATGACATCCCTGTGGAGAGAAATCATATCTTCCCTCTGTATTCATTTCAGTGAGTGATACCAGGGAAGGTCTTTAGGTCTACTACCTGTGTCTAGTCTACCTTCTGTGTCTGTTCCAGTTTAAATCAGATTTTTTTCAATACAGCTTTCAAAAAAAATGCACAGTTAAAATGTCTCTAATTCCTTGCAAAATTATTTTAGCTCATTATTTATTTCAGCTGGAAATTAGCCATCAAATGCATCTGTTCTCATTTATATTTTCTACAGAGACAGCTTACTCAGTCTAGAGGTTATCCTAGTGCTTATTCTGTTTATTCATTTGAATATAATGAGATCTTTGACTTTTTCTCACATTTGAGGTGTGATCATTTCCATCCCATTTGTATTAGATGGGGGCCTTTGCCCCATATTCAACTTCTTCATGATTTTCTAGACGTGTGGAAAAAATATATTGTTTCAAACAAAGTTTTATTATCTTTAATCACATTGTCATTCTGAGCAGCAGAAAGCTTGTTTCTTCCTCCAAAGGTACTTTTACAGATGAACAATTATTTCAATAGCTGCAAGATTTAACTGATCTTTTAAGTAAAATTGATTGCTTTTACTTATTTCTATGACATAATATTTGTTTGTATATTTGTTCATTTCTTCATTCTTTATGGTTCCTCTGCTTAAGCCTCATATTCTTTTTAGAAGAAGTGGTTTATCCATTTATACATTTGCACGCTGACTGGTAGGTATAAAATACCTAGCAATATAATTTCTGACCCTTTAAGGTTATCTGACCATTTTTTCATGCTACAGTGACAGAGTTATGAAATTTAGCAGCAAAATTTATATAAGTTCTAAGATTTATTCTTGAGTATTCTGTTTAAAACTGAAAATTTTAGTTGATGACTTAATTTTGTTTATGTGTTCATGTAATTTAAACTGAGTAAATTCATGATGACTTTACCTAAAGTTGCTTTCTACAGCTACTGGGCTAATACTAATGGGAATAGAATATAGTTTTTTCAGGGTTCCATTACTTTGGCAACATTCTGTCTTAGCTTTTGTCACTATGCTATCATTAGCAGATTATAGTTTCTAACTTTTATCTGTGAAGTAATATAACATAATTATTTCTTCCCAGTATTTATCTTCCTGACAGTAATAAATCTGTTCCCTTTTGAATCCCACCTTGGGAGCCTGCAGCATAACTATGGTAATGAGAACCCTTCCCTGAGTCGAAGGAAAATCTGTCACACCTGAGATATTTTGACATAAACACTTAAGGTTCAGTGAACAAGCGTATTTCTATAAAACATTGTTTCATCAGGAATTTTTCTCACCAGTTCCACACACATCCCCCAGATAGATGATATAAACTTTAATCAAACACAGATCTTGCAAACGACAACCAGACAAACTACCAAGCAACTGAGAAACAAAGACTTGCTTCTCATTCTATAGAATGTCTCATGCTAATCCCAGTGTTTTCTGTTCTTTCCTCACTGGTTCCTTTAAATTGCCTGAAACATTTGATAAAGAGGGAAACTATGTGAAGCCCAACTATAAAAGGCCAGTGGCAGGCCCGTTTTCTATTTTGAGAGCTGCCACAGAAGGAAACCATGTTAAAGTCTAGAAAACAAAAGTTAATTTTACAATATAGGACTGGTGATAGTCAGCAGTGTAAATTGATGCAAATTGATCTAAAGTAGCAGGATTGTGTGTATACATGTCCATAGGTACATACACACATGGAGGACAAAGAGTCAGGATTTAGGAACTTGGAAAAAGCAGTGGGTTAATCCATCAGTATTTTTGTACCTCCCAAAAAAAAGAAGCCTTCAAGCTGTGACATTGTGGCATGGCTTGATGTAAGAAGCATAGAATCATAGAAAGGTTTGGGTTGGAAAGGACATTTAAAGGCCATACAATCCAACTCTCCTCTACAAAGAGCAGGGACATCTTCAACTAGGTCAGGCTGCTCAGGACCCTGAACAAATTGACCTTGAATTTTCCCTAGGACGGAGCATCCACCACCTCTCTGGGCAACCTGCACTAGTGTTTCACTACCTTCACAGCAGAAAATTTCTTTGTTATAGCTAGTGTGGGCAAACCCTCTATTAGTTCAAGATAATTACCCCTTGTTTTATTTCTACAGGGCCTGCTACAAAGTCTGTACCAAGCATGGCCTCACTGACTAGCTCTGTAAATGGGAGATCGAGATTAATCCCTTATCCCAAGCCTCTGTGTCTATATTGATTAGAACTAGCTCTTTTACATCCATTACACTTCTCTTAGTATCTCCTCTGGATCATGTAATTTATGTGATCTTTCTTACACTAAGATATAATTATAAATTTTCAGTGAATTCTAGGTCAAAATGTGCAAATTAATGGGAAAGGCACGGAGCAGCTGCCGAAATGATATTTTCATGGCATGATTCTTAGGATATGCATTGCACTGGCTGGGACAACATACAAGGCATGTAGGAGATGATTAAGATTGCTTTGACATTGCAAAGCCTACTGGGAAAATACCAAATGGATCTTCAGTAAAGAGAGACCAGGTTCAGACATACTGCCTTAAGATCTTCTTTATATTTCTGAAATCCTGTGCAGGCTTTGATCTGTCAACACCAGGCTAAACTAACAGCCAAGGAGTGCTGACTTCCAAGAGTCCAGGACTTGAGGCTGTGCACTGATATTGTTATTTAGTAAAGCAGCATAGCCCTGGGCCCCCTGCTAGCTCAGATCTTACACTTCTACCTCTTACTCCTTTTCATTAAAAGTCTCATACCACCTCATGGAACAATCTTGCCCTAAGTCTTTAATAAAATGTAAGATTCAGCCTAACTATATCCATAGTCTAAAGAAATTGTTACAGGGCTGGAACAAGGATGTCAGTTTGAGTACATTTTTTGATTAGACATAGTTCCAATACAGTGATGACCTTCTGTGTAAGTTGAGATCACAGGCCATGCTAACACTTTCCTAATGCCTTTTTATGTTTCTAAGTAAAATGGTAATACATTTCTGTTGAATTCGAGTGACAACTGATAAACATCTTTTACATCTGTATTCTAGAGTTTCACAAGAAATAATGAAGATTGTGGCATTTTGGAGAGGTTCTTATGACTGAAAGAAATTTCTTAAATATCTTAACTTCAGGAAGGCTTTCAATATACTGTCTCATCAAGTTCTCATTTACAAACTAATGACCAAAGAAATGGACAGCAAGGCCAACTGAGTATTGTATTCCTTAAGTATTTCCTTGACAAGAAGGAAATTATAGGTCATGACCTTAAACAATCTGATGTGACTTAAAGTCTGGCCATTGCAGAGTAAAAGATTTCTAGAGGTAGGTGACTTCCAGTTGAAATTATTCTTTACTTGCTATAATGCCAATACTATGAAAAAATATAGACAAAAGTCAAGAACATAATTTTCCCTGCTGTTTCACCAGTTCCAGTGCAACACAGGCCATCACTAAAAAGTTCTGTCAAATGATAATTATTTTGTGGTTTAAGAGTTGGAGAGTAAGTTTTTTTCCACATCTGCTTCAGGTGATAGAGACTCAGCAAGACTGCTAGAAGTTGCACCGCATGAAAATTATGGCTTTTGGTATTTATATTGTAAAATATTGGTGGAGTTCACAAGTACGAACCAGATTATGATCTGAATTGCTCCCTTGTTCATGCTTGGGACATGTTGAATGTGTCTTGTGCCTCTGATAGATGTGTATACCCTGGACACAGAACAGAAACTTTTGAATTCCAGTTATGTCTACAATATTTTATGGAATCTTCTGAATTTGTTGGCAAAAACTATTGATCTCCTTAATAATTTACATGTATTTTTAAGCAAATCTATACCCCATGAGAGGATATGTCTGTGTATGCTTAAGACACTGCATTCATGATTTTTGGAAGAGGAGAGCTATATTCTAATACTGTTTGTAAAACCATGAATCCAAAATAATAATGAATGGATTTGTTGTGAACAAATGTACAAAACTGTACATTTTTGTACTTTGTTGAGTACAAAAATGGTATTTTGGGTAAAAAAAAAAATTTTAATTGAAAGTTTTCATTTATTGTTTGTTTGGTTTTTTTTGGCCTGGTTAAAGAGGCTTAGGCATTAGACCTTCTAGTTTAAATGATTGAAATAGAGAAATGGTCCTGAGCAAGGTTTTGCTCTTGATAAATTCACAGTTTCTGAGTGCACAGTTCCCAAGCCATCACAGCCCAAGGACCATTCCCAAGAAACAGTTTGGACTTAGTGCTAAAAATTGTTTTACAGTGCTAAAAATTGTTTAGCACTGCATACATGGAAAAATCATTTCATTTGGCTTCTGGACACCCGTTGTTTATTTCATTGTTCATTGTTGTTTGTTAACAGAGAGATATGGAGTTTCTCTCTCCTGGTAAACTTCTGGTAAGCTTCTGGTAATGTCTGGCAACCATATCTCAAATTTTGGCAACATTCCTTTCTCTGGCTCTCCCTAATTTTGAAAATATAGCCCCAGTGGCTATTATCATAATTTTTTCCACAAACAATTAAATAAAGGTTTTCTCACCTTGGATCTGGTGTCCACATAAAATAAAATAAGTCTTCAGTAGCTTCAGCTATTTGATGCATTGAGGATTTTGGTGGGAAATAACAAGAAAACCAAACAAACTGGAAACATTTCTCCATAGCTGTTTTTCTGACATATGCTATATACATATACATAGAATCATATTTTTCTAAAGTATTATATTTATGTTTTTCTATCTATTAATAACATCTATTTTTTATGCTTACCAGGTTAAGCATCAGTCCTGGAAAGAGTTTTCTATTCCGAACTTAGTTATCATGTTGTTTATGCACTTAATTCTCATTGTTTTCCATAGGTATCAGATAACCCAAAACAACAGGATAATTACGTCCCCAGATTGACTCCACTTATTGTAATGAAATTATCCCAGATTTACACTGGCATAACTCAGAGCAGAAGTTGACCTCACAGTCTTTACATAAGATGTGTCTTAACCCAGCAAGATTTTGGTCAATCCCTTTAAAATATAGAAAATGCCCTTTATAATAAAAGTCATAAGACTATAGAGCATGACCTTCAGCTTTAACAATTCAGAAGCTCCCAGGGTCTTTACCCTCTTTAAAGAATGAGAATAAATTCTGACAGCTGAATAAATATAAGGGGTCTAGTGTCAGTCTGAGGAAATAGGTTTTAATTTTGTCACAGATGATTTTGGTTCACAGGTCCTCAGTGGAAAGGGAAATCAGCATCTACTTAACATGGGATTAGTTGTTGTTCAGAACATCAGAGAGAAATACCCCCTGCCCCACAGTTACAACTGGACTAAACAGGCAGTGACAGAATAGAAAACTTTTTCATACCAATGCAACATGGCAGATTCACCTTCTCCTACACTTTTCACTAGGTTCTTCCACACATTATTACAGCATTACACCTTCCCTTACCTGCCAGGTTAGCTCAGCTCACTTGGTATAAGGTCACAAGACAGTTTCTGTGTCACTGATACTTGTTAGTGATTCCTATGCAAATGTGACTTTCGTTGTTTTGGTTTTTTAATAGAGCTGTAAACAGAAATAATTCTACCCTATTAACTTAGTCTTTCATCTGTGTTTTAATATGTTTCTGATATTATCTTTTCTATTGATATAGATCACTTTACATTACATTCAAGATGTTTGCATTCATCATAAGGACAAAGGAGTTGACACTTTCTGCAAAAAAACTTTTTTTTTTTTATGGATCCATATGAGAGGGAAAGATGTGTTTGAAACTTTAATGCTGAAAGGGGCCCTTCCATTTTTACGAGTATTTTGATTTATAGCAGGCATGTGCTACTGCTCTTTTCTTCTCCCTGTCTATTTTAACAGAGAATAATGAGGCAAACTTCCTACCGAGGGTCTTAAAGCTCATCAGGGCATTTGTTGCAGGAATGTGTCACAGAACAGGGGATTTAAATTTTTTATTTTCTTCAGCACTTTATGCCATCTGGCTTAGACATCACTCTGTTCGTGTCCTCCTGTCATCAGTGCCATTGTTCACCTAACTCTGTCCAGGATTTTTAATAACTTTATTTGGACCTGTGGTTTCTACTCCCATTTGGGTTATCTAATGCTTAAGTCCTGAGGTGCCTTGTGCAGCAGTGTCTAAACTTGGGCAGAGCTGCTATTATAAAACAAGCTTTAATTAACAGTTCTACAGGCCCTCCTGTACAGTTTACAGTTTCTGCAATCACATACACAAACATACATCTTGAGGCATGCAGCCTAAAATCTACCTAATGTAAGCTGTAGTAAATAATTCCGAACAACTAGTTTATTTCAGAAAAGAGGTGTGATATGGCCATGAACAATATGAAAGAGAGAGACAAAATTCACTTAATACTTTGTTTTCTACTGATTATTTGTTCAGCTCCAGCCAGCAAACATCATTCCTGATTTGCATTATGACAGAAAAATTAATATGAGTAGAGTCACTCTTTCTTGTATCTTAAAGTCTTTAGACCATGAAAAATATCTAGGAATGTGTGTGTTCTTTCCCACAACAGATGCTGAATAACAGCTTGTAAGTAAAAAAAATGTTATCAAAGTCAGTGGTTCAAAAAACGCATGTGATTTTTTCCTTTGAACACATTTAATATGTAACAGAAGATTAAAAATTATAACAGAGGGTTAAGCTATGTATCAATCACAACTTTGATTATGCAGCAAACAAAAGCTAGCAAATGTTGACTTGATACAAAACATTTTGATCTAATAATATCTCTTTGCCTTCAAGACTTTAAAAAGTATGATTTAAAGGCTCTCAAAGGGCATAGAATTACTTCCACTGAACCCAGATAGTCCAGAACAGCCTCTCAATCACCAGCAATGGTACAGTAAAGTAGGACAATTCACCTTGGCTGCAAGTCAACCAGTGGGCTTCCCAGTAGATCCATAGCCACACACAGCTGGAATATAGCTGAAGGAAGGATGCATGGCTAATGTTAATGAGATAAACACAGTAATAGGAAAGAAAGAATTGTTTACACATGTTGAAATGCTTGTATTGTATGTTCTGCATCCCCATATGGTACATTTGTGCCATAGGAAATAATCAAGTACGTTTTACACTAAGACCTCTGTAAAGTCCTTACTGATTTTTTTTCCCATTATTTCTCCTCACAATTCCAGCAATACAACACTGCCTCTCTGTCACTTTAGATTGTCTGGTGGGGCCACTGGAAGCAAACAGAGGTCAGGATGGGTCTGAGATTCAGTAATGTGGTTGAGAGTCCAGCAAACCAATATCTGTCCTTTAATAGGTCCTCATTTGGTCCCTGCACTAGATTGAGCACAATAGCAAAAATTATGTTTCCCACAGGAAAAAAGGTATCCTAAATAGAAAGAAAATGTAAAATTTATTGTGAAAATAAGAAAAATATTCTGTCTTATGGATCTATTTTTTTAGCAAGTTTTCTAAAAAATTGGTGAATAAAAGCAAATTAGCCGTTTTTGTTTCTGTTTGTCTTTCCCATAACTTTTGAGCATTCTGGACAGAATCAATCAATCTGATAGAGAAATGAAACTTTTAAAAAGCTCTTAAAAATTTTGGAAAACAAGGTCAAAAGGAGACCTAGAAGTCTCTTCCAGTGCTGTGATGGCAAAAGACACAGCAGCAGAACCTCATAATTCAGCAGAGAGCAGGTACCCAACTGCAAATCTCCAGCCCCTGGGAAATTCCAAGCAGAGCTTGCAATGAACAGTAAGACACAAACCCCACAGGAGACTGTGCTTCATTCAGCTAAGAAGAGCAAGTAGTTTATGTTTGTTGGAGTTTTTAATATAAATGAAAATACATTCCAAATCACATGCAGAATAGATTATTTTATTTGTGTTTAAGACATCCTTAGTTTTAAGAGTGCAAATTATGAGCTATAATCAGTACAGCATCTTAAATTTTAATCCTTTTTCTTTGCTACTCTATGATCTTTCTTGTTGATTCCTAAAGTGTATTTTTAGTAAATTATTATATTTTTGTAGTGTACTTAATTCATGTTACAGTCTAAGTAGATTAACCAATAGACAATATACCTACTGGAAATTATACTTAAATATGCCCATGGAAAGTAATAATAAATATGTAGCCCCTATTTACAAGTTCTTTACAAATATAGCAAATCTCAGTCAGAAAGACAAAATTAAGCACATCAGAGGTATTTTATCAGTTCTGGTGCAGCATCTGGCACAGTAAAATGCAGCTCAGCAGCTCAGGACAAGTCAGAATCAGTTGATGCAAAGGGTCTTCACCTAAAATGTTGATAAAGTGCTTATTAAAATATACATATACCATATAAACCAAATCTTGCTGTTTTATAACAATCAGAATTAAACTCTTGTTCAATAATTTAAGAATTAAGTATTGACAATCTTAAATTTCATGGGAAATTTCACCCAAAACAAGGAATATGGGATTTGGCTCCAGGTTGTTTTTCTTTTTTTTTTTTTTAAGAAAAAATGTCAATTTACAACAAAATGTATGTCTAATTGCTCTAAAGAGAACCATATATTTGGATGGTGACAAAAGTAGGGTTGAAGCTTATTTTCAAATTGTGAGTCATCCAGATTTTTGACAGGTAAATCAAGAAATTAAAAAAAAAATCCATTATTCCATGGAATGTACATAGATTTAAGATTTATTTTTTAAAGAATATTTTCTGTCATATAAATTGCTAAGCACAATAACATAATAGCCATGGCATGTAATTTGGAATTACTATGAAATCCTTTCATAATATTTAACAAATAGTTTCTCATAATTTGTGTCCAAGCTGGAGATAAGTTTGAAAAGGGTTTGATTAGAATGAGCTAAAAGGCATCTCGCCACCACCCACTACTACTTTCTTAGTTACTATTGTTTTTTTATATGGGATTGCATCGTGTGAACCAGAAATCTGCAAGATGCCTAAAGTCACCACAGTGTCTTCCAGAGCACAATGGTATACCTACTGCAACAAGTAATTAATCTTGGGCTCAAGATTTCCTGATGGGAGCCTATTGACCCCAGCACAATAGATGAAAGTATTTTATCCTGTGTGTTCCCCTACTGACCCCTTTGCCACCTTTTTTCATGCACTGTCTGCTCTCATACCGAACCAAAGAATTCATCCTTCACTCTGATATTTGGGGTCTGCCTGACCCTCTCTTGCTTTGTGGAAGAAGATTTCTTGATTTTGCTTAAGAGGATCACTCAGTAAGAAAAACCTAGCAAAGTTTTACCCTACACAGTGACAAACATGAATGAGCTCAAAAGTGTCAGAGATGCTGGGCTTTACTCACAGCCCTGATCCCACAGTTTTTAATGGGAAGCTGCATGTCATCTCTGCACCTGCTGGGAACAAGGCTGGGGAGCAACTGGGCATACTCAGGACTAATGAGGGAACCTGCAAAGGAACCTCAGCACAGGTGCTCACAAATCACTGTCATGGTCCTTCTGGGCTGGCAGCTGCAAGCTTGGAAAATGAATCTTCAAGCTCTCTGGTACACAAAATACTTCTAGGGGTGGATGGGAAAATGAGACACTGAACCTTCTGTATTAACCCCAGTGTCCAAGTCACCTCTGAAGTGGCCCAGAGGGTACTCCAGTAAACACATGTTTTGGCCATGAGTCCGCTCCTGGGGCTAATGTCCATAACAAGGTTAGAAAAACTACATCTAGGCTAGGTATCTGAAGTGAACCAGATTTTTGAGTAGCTCTTCAATGTTTTCTCTGGGGTGTTTCAGGCTGCAAAGCCAGGAAGCAAGGTACTAAAAAGCTGGTTCCTCAGCACTGATAGAATATTTTGTCTCCCAGAGACACAGAAAAGGTGCACAGCAGTTTACAGACCCATCCAGCCAGTGCAAAGAGTATGTAACTTCTGCTATTTTCAGCTTTTGGGACAACACTGCATCTGTTTACATTGGCTCTTGCCATCTTAAAAAAATTAAAGAGCTGTTTCAGACTCTCCTGTAGCAGCAATTACCCTCTGCTGAAAAAGCTGTGCTATAAATCTTCAGGGTTCCCTGACACTCTCAGTGACAGCAAACCTCCAACTGCTACCCACAAGACACTTCAAAAGACATCTTGGATAAATATGTGAAAACTGTCCTAAACTCTTACAGTAACTGTAGTCACAGAGCGAATGTCCCCTCCCCCATTCCAACCCATCAGGCTCCCATCTACTGTAATTGCTTCATCTCCTTGCTCCTCTGTCCCTGTCATTGGGAATATTTTCCAATGCAACATATTCACTCTCCCACACAGGCTTGAAAGAGTGTGAAGAAAATACTGACAAATGTTTTCCCTGCAGATAATCATATTGTCATTAGAGCCCTCAAACTATTCCAGTGTCTTCTACATGCAATTAATAAATCACTTTGGGTCCAGAGTCTCACTTCCCTAAATAAAAATAACATTCTTGTTATTAGCAGTAATCCTCTCCTTTAGTCTGGCAGCATATATGGATTACCTGAACTCAAATGAAGTTTGCTGCTGATTTGAGCAAAATGAGAACTTAAAATATGGATTTTTCCTCTCTTAAATAGTCCCCTACTATCTACCATTTTGATACAAGCAGGAGGCTGAAAAGATAGTGGTCTATAAAAATCCAGCTTGGGTAGTCCATCTGAACAACATAAAGCACCACAGTCCTGATTTGAGGGTGACTTGCAGCCCCCTGCAAAAGGCTGATGACCAGAAGGTGACCTGCAGAAGATGCTGTGACCTTAAACACTCACCTAGATCTGCTTGTTCTCTCTCAGCTGGCAACATGGTGGGGCAAGTGGGGAACTCTTGTCTGCACTCTGCTGATTCAAGTCTGGAAAAGATATGGGCAAGAGCAGATGAATGGGCAAGTCCAAGAAGTTTAAGAAATAGAGACAGTGATACATGGCTCTGAAGGAAGTTGAGGCACATAAATAAGGGAAAAGGTTAGGTAGATATACATAGAAATGTATAAAACAAGTTATGTTTTTTGTAATCTTTAAACAACATGGAGAAGGGATGCTGAGTACAGAGAAGCTGGAGAAGTTGTGGGCAGGAAAGAGTATAGAGGAGAGACAGCAGTTGGAAGGGGGAATATTTAGTTAACTTCAGGGCCCAAAGCAGTTCTTCTAAGGTCCTGTATGTTTGTGTACGTTGATACATACACGTGAGTTAAGAAAAGATGTGTAAACAATAAAGTTTTATATTTCATATGTATCTTTTCCATACTTCAGAAGGCAGTGTTATGAGCTACCTGTGCCCTTCTCCCATAAATTTTCCCAGTAATCTCTTTTAAATGGAATTTGGTCCTTTGGTCTTTTTCTCCTTGGCTGAAAGGTCACCATTTTTCCTGTCCTGCCAGCCAGTCTCTGTCTGGAGCAGGCATTGATGATGGGGACTTAGATCTATTTTCTTTGAGTAACTTGTGTATTTACATAAATTTATAGGGTTTATTCACCCCAAGAAGTGGCAACAATTGCTAGGACATATTTGCATCAATTACCATCAGGTGAAGCCTGGCTTCTGGAGGCAGCTGTCTTAAGATACTGTGTTTCTGTAAAGCACATGCAATACTATTTCTTTGGCAGAAAGTTGAAGTCCCTGACCCAGATCATGAGTTTTTCAGGTGGAATTCTCTTAAGATGAGGTTATTCACAGAGATAGCAGGGGCCAGTGGGTGGGTGGTCTTATATGCCCACGGGCATGATGAATTCAGCCTATCAGCAACACAAAGGGAACACAGGCATTCTCCTAAGAGACAAATGTAGAGCACAGAATGATTTTTTTAGACACACTTGTTCTGTGGCATCTTTGGGTCACCTAAGAGGAATTTCATCCTTAGTACTCATATATCACCAGTGTCTAACACAAAAACATTCATACTTGACATCACTAAATGTTGTAACCTTACTCACTAGTGTAAGACAAAGGGGATTACTTAGTATTTATAACAATATCTACTGTGCAGTGTGCACATACCGTATTTCTTTTCAAATGTTTTGTGCTGTTCTTCTCCTTTTTTTAAAATCAATGTCAAGGGAATAGGGATGATAAATATTCAGTGAGGTTAGATATAAACCTTGTTATATCTAAGGTACCCAATTCTGTCTAAATCATTTCATTCTTTTACACTTTTTTTTTTTCCTGGGCCCATTTTTCCCAATATGAATTGGACTGAATTGATTACTTGTCAAGATTTTGCATCACTGTATGAAAGAGTACTATTTCTTTACTGTTTTTCTGGTGTAATTGCATGTAACAACTCACCTGCCATGGACTGAAGATTTCTGTTTCCTAACATCACAAAATTCTTTTAAGAAATCTTGTCTGGAGTAACTGTTCCTAAATAATAACAATATTTTCTTAGTTGAGCTTTATTGTAAGCTAAAAAATAGACTATATTCATGTTATAGAGACATTTGCAGTTGCACACCTCTCCACAAATTAAACTTTTCTAGTCCTTCCTCAAATATTCCAATCATCTATGAAATATTTCAGAAAAGAATGTCGTCATAAATTGGTTTGCACTATGTCAAGACATGCTTTTAGACATATTTAATCTGTGAAAAATATAAAAATTATTCAGTTGAAAAATAATTAGCATAAGAGCAGTTGGAATACTATTGTTTGCAATATTCTGCTTATAAAAGATGCCTGTATCTCACTCAGGGTGGTCATTCTGGCAATTTACCCACCTAAACTTGTCCACCCATAGTATAAAAAATGCTTTGGTTTGTATGCAAATAAAGAAATTAAAGTTCTAGTGTAACTAGATTTCCTCATGAAGCACAGGAAGGAACACTGGTGAGGTTCTGAGCCTCAACAACCTTCATGAATCAGAATATTTATTACATTTTTTCTTTTATACTGAATGCAGCTTTTCCTTAATTTTTTGAAAAAAACTCGTAGTCTGATTCTGACCAAAACAAATGAGTGTATGAATTTTGAAAATACTGTACTACTGAAGCTGATGTGCATTGATGGGAGTGAGATCAGACAATACAGGGAATTTTTTCAGACTTTTAAAGGTGTCTGGCATCATGACCTTGCCTGTCCAGAGATATAATATTGCGGGAGGAATTTTATGACCTGATAGTAAAAAAAATCCTTCTAATATTAAAGCAAGATCAGATCTCACACATTTTTCAAGGACACTTGTTTTCTTAAAATCCTTCAGAAAAAGAAATAAGCCTCAATACCTCATTCAATGGAAATATAGAGACTAAGTTTTCTAATGTTCATCACCTCCCTTAGTAATTCCTAAGAATTATATTTTTCCATGAAAAAAAAGTAGTTAAATGTTTTCTTAGTTTATATTAACATAAAAGATGAACAGTGACCATTTCCTGGTTTATAGACTTTGTGTGTCCAAGTGTCTGAGATTTATGTTTATTTTTTCAAGAGATGGATTATCGTGATATTGAGATTTTAAATATTTCATTGACTTGAAGTCATACTAATGCACCTTTAGGCTCCTGAAAATTTCTAATTTAAGTGATCACAACAGACCAGAGAGTTCTCCTGATTGTGACTCCACAGTTTACTGCTGTGAAGAAAGCAAATGGAAATCACTTTCTCACCTTGAAAAAGGATGAAAATGCTGGTTAATGAGTGCTCAATACTGAGCATGTACCTCTCTCCAGGTCACTTCTCCAAAGCAGGTGGAGGGGTTTTGTGGATTCCTGAATTTATAAAGTCTGTGCTGCTGCTGATGTCTGCGAATAGTCTACTCAAAGCTAGGTAAAATATCATATAATTTTCTGATATAGAAATTTTTCTGTTCTTGTACCATTTTCACTGATAAATTAATATTTTTTTTTCCAATTCTGATATAGTTAATTGTGAAAAATTGCCATGTAAATCCATAATTGGGACCTTGGTGAATTATGAGTAGTTATACCTGGTCATTTAAGTGTCATGGTGTACTTAACTTTGCCATGTTAAACGTTTCTTTAACCAGAAGTCACATTAATTTGACTATTCAATTTTCAATGATGGCTAATTTGAGCAACCACAGCAGTGAAAGAATGGAAGCCTGCAACTAGCTGGTGTTTCTCAATTCCTGCTGCACTGGTGGAGCCTGATCAGCTGTAATCAGTTGTCTCTGTGCATCTTTCCTCTCTCAGGAGCACCTTTTCCACCAGTGGTGTTCACTCTTTATTCTGGACAGCAGCAGCTGTCTGTGAAGGGATATCCAAACTATGTATGATATAATGCACACCATTGCCCCTAAGTCTATTAATGGGCATCTTCATACTTTAGTAACAGCTCATGATAGGAAGAGATCCAGCAGAGGAAGGAGACAGGGTGAAGAACTGAGAGACTGGGAGCATCAGGCAGGGATGTGAGACAGTTGCATCCAAATTAATCTTGGTTACCAAAGTGTAGGAGAGGAGTGTGATGCAAAGATGTTCACAAGGGCCACACAGCACATGAGGCTTTTTAAGTAGGATGTCACATCACATCTAGGAAATGCTGATAAATTCTCTCAAAGCTCTGCACTGAAAGGACTGACTGGCTTCAAACTTCAAGAATTTATTTTTTACATTTTCATGGTGTACACTTGATTAGAGATGGAGAACACTTTAGAGAGAAGGAAGTTAATGTTTTCCCTGTACTATCCATGGTTAGCAGTATTTAAGTTTTATCCAAGTTGCAGGGTTTGGTTCTCATCAGACAACACTTAACTTTTCTTCTCCCTGCTGTAGTCACAGAATAATTGAAATTACCTTGGCTTTTGTCCTTTATCTTTGCTCAGAAGAAAAAAAGACATTCTCTGCACTTATTTTATTTTGTCCTTTTTTACTTTGGATAGCTAGGGCTATGTGGAATATTCCAGGTGATATATTACTATGGCTTTTTAAAATGACATGATTCCAATTCTGTACTGAAAAAAGTCCCTCTACTAGGATGATTCATAACTATTACTTGTTTTCAACTCACACTGCAACCCTTATCAGTCTGTAAAGTCAGATTGAGCACAGCCAAAATTACATTTCGCAGACATGTAAATTAGGAACGGAGTCATAGTATTACCTTTAAATTAACAATGGTGGGACTAATTCAGACAAGGTTTGGATGATTATCGCTTATCGCTGAACCTCTGACATCTAAATGTCTGAAATTTAAAAAACTGAACCTAAATTTGCAGTTCACCCATTTTTGATTCAACAATTTGGATCTGAACAATTCCTGCCTTTTGTGCCAAAATTGTCAGTAAAATATTCAGTGAGGTCATTAAAATCATTGCTAAGGATAACCATAGGGAGACTTTGTTGGCAAGTCTTTCATATGAACTCTGGTTAAATAGCCTTGAGAAGTTGTCTTAATTTAATTATAATGCTGTTGTTTAATACCAAGCTTTTTGCATGTAACCAACACTACAGGGCCATACTGGTCTGGCACAGTATTATGGACTTCACTGAAATTGTTTATTTTGAAGTTCTGTTTTCTCATAAAAAGCCATAAATTTTCATTGCACCTAAGATGAGTGTTTGCTTTTTTCAGGATCAGGCTACACTTTAGATATGCAAATGAATCTGTGACCCGTATCTTCTACTCATTTTAATTATATCATTTCAATAAAAGAAGGTGTGAATAAAAGGCATTTACATGTCTTTAGAAATATCAGCACATATCTGCCTGTCTTTAAAAGATGCAATCAGCCAGATAGTTTTTGTTAAGAATATTAACAATTATATTAAGTAACAATGATAACAGCAATCATAATAAGTCACAAGTAATAAAGGGATACACATGATCTTGTGTCAAGAGGAATATGAGGTCAATTCAATTGATTGTTGCAAAGACTCTTGGATCAGTCCAGATAATATAATAGAAGCATTATTTTTCGACAGCCAATGTATTTTGTAATTGTTGATGATTTTTGAGATATAAAAGAGAATACTAATCTGCTTAAACTGTCATTAATTTTTCTCAAAAAGAGAAGTGTTTTAAATTAATAAATCTGTCTTTCATTAATACCATATTAATTTAGGAACACAATAATCCTGGGGCTCTTTTATTCAAGAATTCCAGCTTCATAATTTAATGACAAAAAGGAGAATAAGAATTAAAATATGTTGCTCATCACTACCATTAAAAAACAGAAGTACCTTTTCACATTTCTCCAGCATGCTTCTCCCTCTGAGGATTTTCTCTCACAGAACTCAGAGTACAGTTAACCTCTCACAGTCAATAACTGCACACTTGAATAAATCAAAATTAAGCCTAATTCATTTTTAACCCTACACTCAGCAACAGTAATGATTGAGTATTTGTGACAAAACTGCAGAAGGGAGCTTGTACTTTAAGGGTCCAAACATTGCCCATGTTGAAGAAAATGGAAAGCTGAGGTGACCTGATCTGCCTCTGCCCATTAGGGACTTTTTGATAGTCATTGTCTTCAAGAAAAATAATTGCTTCCCAAGAATGCTCAGCTAAATCATTTTATTAGTGTGAACTGGATTAAGGTTATAGGAAGGTCCCTCTTGCTTCTTACCCAATAATATCTGACCATGCATATCAAAGAGTGGAGGAGGCAAATTATTCATTATTTCAGCAGCATAATGAAAGCATAAGGGAGGTTTAAAAGGACGCTATCTGCAGCAGGAAACTGTCAAAGAACGTGGGAACACAGCCCTCCTGCATTTTTGTTTCAGCTCCGTTGATCAGAAGATTGAAAGGCCTGCTCTACCTACAGGGGTCCTCTGTTCAGGCCCCACAGTGCAATTATAATCCGTCCTCACCTCCTTTAGAATGACAGCCCAAAAACAAAGCCCAGAGCTTTTGTACAGCTTAGCATTCCTAAGAAACACAAATCTTCATTTCTTTTTTCCTTTTTTTTTTTTTAACTGTTAAGAATTAATTAAAATTGTTCTTATATAATATCAAGGGATAAAACAGCTTAAAATTATCTAATACTTTTTAAGAGCAGAATTTTTTCTGCAGAAGGATCAATTTGCTCACTGCCACAAGGTAGGGCAGCTCTGCTTTTTTCTTCCTGCTACCTCCAGGAATAAGGAGTCCAGTTGGCAGTATTTTGCATGAGGCCATTTAATTTCATTTTTGTTCTGCCATTATTCCTGATGTTTACATATGTTAGTGACAGAAATTTGCAAGTAGTTGGATCATCAATGGCTCTAGCGGTAAATTTTGCTGGATGTCTGTTTTTCAAAGGATGTCTAAACCAAAGGCATGCACCTCCATAACAAACATGTATACTAGGCCACTGTTCCAAATGGTAGGAAATGTGATGACCTAAGTATATTAAGATATGCAGGAGACATATGAAAAAATTACTTTTTTATAGCTTCCAGCAGCAGACTGTTTTGGAGGGCGATTTAAAACAACAGTGGCAAACTACTAAATCTACTAAAGATATTGTCTCTTTAATGTTCCTTCAGCTGGCCCACCACATCACTGTGGTTTTCTAAGGAATGCTGTAGATTGCAGGATTACAGAAGCTTGGAAAATTCAATGTTTAACATAAAATATTGAGGCTGCATTGATTTACCCAGTGCAAACCTGCACCAAGCAGGCTAAAGTTAACTGTCAGGTTCCATTGCAGAGTGAGGCACACAGAATGCATTTGGCCAGCAAATCTCACATCATGTGCATGACCTTTACATGCCTATATTGGTGAGGGTTAGACAAGATTCCAGGCTGCTTGAAAGCTTTAGTGGGTGAGATCAATATGGGATGCCACCGTGTAGTCTAGCTGTGGAAGTCTGCTTTGGAAATGCAAGGTGATAGCAAAATCCACGGTAATGGCTTAATTAAGTAATTAATGAATTAATTTTACTATTCTCATCCTCTGATTCTTATTTCTCATCCAGGACAACCTAGAATTACTTTTAGGCTGATTTGGGGGATTTTTTTAATACCTTAAAATGTGGTACAGTTATAATGCCTGGAGTGAAATGTGGCTTCCAAGAATACAAGTGTATTTACAGGTCCGGTTATATCTCAACTGTTCTGATACTTGCTGGTAAGTTCACACTATTCTGGTTTCATTTAAAATTCACTTAAACTATTTCCATTACTTAGCAATTGCTTTACAATTTTTTTCTTAATTAGTAAAGGAATTCTTAATGTGTGTTAAATCGAGTGGTTAAGGACTTTTTACAAGCATTTAGGGAGAATGCATTTTAGCAAAATCAAACTTAAAAAGAGAAATATCTTAGTATCCCTTTCAAGATTTATTTCTAGGGCGGTGTAAAGCAATGCAAATAGAAATCAGGCTGTTCAATCATAAAATCAGTTCTTTTTGACCTGCTATACATTGACTTCCTTTTTTTGAAAGGGATAAAGGCATATTATCTTACTCTTTTTCACATATGGTTTATCTCTTTGCCCTCTAAATGACACCAGTTGGATGGCTCATGTAAGATACCCAGGAGCCCAGGACAGAAGGAAACCAAGCAGTGAATAGCCAGCAGGGACATATCAAAAGCCAAGCTTCAGGTCTGTCATTCATTACCTATGCTACCACCTTTGGAAGTACTACGGCACAGAAGATCACTTCTGGAGCAATAGGTGCATTCAGGGATTCAGTGGAACATCTGCTCCTGACGTATTTCTTCATCAGAACCTGTGAAAAATCTGAATTGATTCTCTGACCCGGCCAGTGGAGTCCCAGCAGCAAGGCATTTGTGGGGAAATGTTCAGAAATGTGACATTCTTCAAACATGTAGAAATCTTGCTCTTCGGGATAGGGCATTACCTATCTCTTTCTACATCCTAGCAGCAGTATTTAGAAAGTAGGACTTTTGAATTTTATTTTGCTTTCAGTAATTCTACAAGTTTGAATGCCAGAATGGATGAAGTGCTTGACTGACCTTCAAATAAATAACTGGTGCAAACACATCCCTTTCTGGAATTCAGAACACCTCTGACAGCCTTTGATAATGTGCAGGATCAATCAGACTCCAAAGGCTAGGCATGCCTTAACACTAAGTGAAGGCTCAAATCAGATCAATCTGTCTTGAGGGGGTGTAAGACACACAGATCTCCATCTTTCATGGGAATATTGAGGCCTACCTGGAAAGCCAGGAGTTTTAGCTGAATTTGGACTTTATAACTTGCATATAATTCTGCAGAGCTTCAGGTCAGAGATGGCTGAATGAGCCATGGTAACTGCAGGTTTATTTCCACAGTTGTTAATGAAATAATTGTGAAAGTTTCAGCTATTTCTATTCCAGATTCCTGTTCTACTACCTAACACCTATTTTGAGTCTAATTAGCCAGAAACACCGACTAACTGAGAGAGTTTATGGGGAGAAAAGAAACTGTGGACACTGTTTGTTTCTTTTGCTAGACCTAATAGAATTAACAATTTTTTTTTAAAATAGTTTCACTTTTGCTTTGGTTTGGGTTTTCTTTCTTTAATAGGAAATAGAACTAATGAGCTTTTAAGAAACACTGAAACACCTAATGGAACTATGACAGATTTTTCAATTTGAGCAAACACATCATCGCCATAGTTCACAGTGTTTGTGGTTTTAGCCCTACTATCATCAAAATACTGCCTATCATCCTGAAAGGTCAGCATGAGTCAGTATTTTCAGTTTCTTTAATAATATTTTTAATAATGCTTTTCTAAAATGTTTCTCAAGTCAAATGTTAACAGTTTTCCAGCAAACACTCTTAAATTGAACAAAATGGATATATGAGGTTATTTTATATTTTATTTACCCCTTTGTACAATGTAATTGTTCAACTATAGTTTCTTCAGAACAGCTTTTAAGGTACAAAACTTCTCAAAGTTTTAACTTTTAAGCAGAATGATAGTGTCATCCTTTCACCGTAAACTGAGGGATTCACAAGAACTAAACAGTAGCATTGACCCTCCCAAAGGAGTTGAAAGCTGAAAGCCAGAAGGAATATCTATCCATAAAGGTCCTAATGCAGGGAAATTGTCTTGTGATGCATTTGAATAGAAATACATCATTAAGAGTTGGTGGACTACCAGTAAGAAAGTAGGCATTTGGGTACTAAACAGATCTCCTGACTTTTCTTTCTTCCACAGCTGTTTCAGCTTTAAATCCACTCATTATTATTTTATATTTTATTTTATCTTTATTTTATTTTATTTTATTTTATTTTATTTTATTTTATTTTATTTTATTTTATTTTATTTTATTTTATTTTATTTTATTTTATTTTATTTTATTTTATTTTATTTCATTTCATTTCATTTCATTCTATTTTATTCTATTTCATTCTATTTTATTTTTATTTTATTTACTGTGTTCATATTAGAAAGCTCCTCTGGTTTATGATAGATTTCAAGAACTAGGTAAACCAAAAGCTGTTTGCTCTGTGCCACCAAAAGACCAGATTGCTTGCATGTGAAAATGTTGTGTGTGTGTGTGTGCCCCTGTTCTCAAAGGGAAATCTCAGTTTCTAATAATATTTAGGTTCTTCAGGTCAATCTCTGCTGCTCAGCCAAGTCAGCCAGCTGTTCCATCTACTGTGGCTACACACATCCTCCCAGGAGTCTGTAACTCTAATGGTCTTCAGGCATCTAAAATCTGTTCTGTCTCCATAGTCTGAACTGTTTCTTGTATAATAGCAAAATTATATTCTAAGTTTGATCCTTCCCGCTGTTCCTGTAGATATGAAAACTCAAGATACAGATCTGGGACTCTGCATCTTTCCTTTTTCTGACAGGACCAGAGTAAGACGCGATTGGATTTTCTCCTGGAAGAGCTCAGATATTGTAAATACCACGAGGACCATCCTTCATTTTTTTCCAAACATTTCTTGCATCTGAGAAGTCTTTCCAGAAGATTTGGAGACTCATGAAACTGCCATCAGCTTGTGCAAATTGTTATATCTCTAACCACAGCTAGATGTGGATAACATCTATTTCATTCCTGTATTTCCAGGGCACGAATGTCTCCAATTGATGCAAACATTAATCCATTTCTTTCCATCCACGTATGTTGGGATGGGAGGGTTGCATCCATATTCTGAGCATTGTTTTTCACAACCTACTGGAAAGTAACTGACAGCACAATTCTTTTCCATGCTTTGAAACTTTGTCCTGAATGCAGAAATTTACTCAGACTGAATGCCTTCCATACCTACTTGTCATCTGTGTCAAATCTGTTTCATCTGGGAAACTTATGATTTGTAATAATTTCTTTACCCATTTAAATATGAGTGAAAATTAATTTTTATTTGTCCATTAGCTGAAAGTTATTCATCTGGACATGTTCTCATCATGAATCACTTTCAAGTGTGAATACCTTAATGAAAGAAGTGAGACAGAGCAATTAAATTAGGTGACGAATGTGTCTAAAAATGTGCAAAGTATTCTTTGATTTTCAGTTTATTTTATTTCAGCATTCTGTTTTGGGCTCGTACCTCACAAGAAGTTTTAAATCCAGAAAAGGGACAAAGGATGTGCAAAACATGAGAAATGGGAAGCATTCACAGTTTTTTGGCAAAACAACATACTATCACAATTAGAGAATTTTTTCTTGAGAGCCTAGAGCTAGGAGCTAGGAGTCAAAATTCAGCTTTTTAGGCAAAACAATGTCAACTAATTTCCACACCAAATATGCCAGATATATTAAGGGTCACCCTGAAGACTAAAATTTTCCATCAAACTTGCAACTGTTGACCAGCCATGGCCAGAAGATGCATTCTGGATGCATGTGCCCTGGCACATGCAGGGCCTGGCATATCTGACATGTCACCAGGCAGTTAAAACAAGTTCTCAGACTCTGTGTGTGTGCTTATAAGAAAAGTGACAGACTGTGATGTGCTTATGCCATGTGTCCTGGAGCCTGTCAGCTCTGATGGACACTCTTGATTCAGCTTCTGTGCTGTGGAATGGGTACCTCTGTGGCTCCGAAAAGGTCCATGAACTGCACAAGGTCTAAAAATACCACTGTACTGTTGCTGTTATTTTGAAAAAAAAGTTACCTACTGGTTTGAAAGGAAGTATCTGCTCCCCAAAATTTAGCTTCCTTCTCACATCTTTTACAGAAGGTAAAGAGGCTTCTGAAACTTTGGGTTAGTTGAGTTGGATTACAAGTTCCTCATGGGTTATGCCAGTAAAAAGTCAGCTGCTGCTAATGCTGAAGGGAGGAAACTGCTTATGCTGATGAATAGTGCAAACATGCTGCTCTATACCTTGTCATTACAGTAATATATTATATGGAGATAATGCTGGAGGCAGTCACTCTAAAGCACTCCAGTCAATGAAGCTGCAAAATATTACTGCTTTGAGAGAACACCCTAAGCCTTTCTCTTTGATTGCTGCAGTCATGGAGTTAGCATCAAGCAATTTCAGTCATGTGGATGCTTTCAGTACCTTTTAGTACCTTTTTTTTGAAACATTTTCATAAAGGGGGTTTGTTGCTTAAGGCTTTTGCTTCAAATACATATTTTTAGCTCCAACATGCTAGTACCTGTAGGGAGCATCAACAGTTTTTATCAAGCTTTAGCAAGGCTCTTCCCTCTGGCAAGATTTTCCCCTGCCTGTTGATGATTTTAGAGGAAACAACACATTTACTGTTTGCAGCCTGTCAAGAGAAGGACAGTTGTAGCAATATCATGGCGAAATTTTGGAGATGGATTGAAAAAAAAATTTAGCTGAAAATTGCTATTCATTTTTTAAGTGGAGTTCATTCAGCACGTTGAGAAGCAAAAGAGCTGATTCATTGTTTCTCAACCCTTTTGAAGTTGTGTTGATATTTTCCATGCAAAATTAACTTGAAAGGCTACTTCCAAGATAACTGTTTGAAATCATGCCTGGCCTTACTTTTCCCCATGCCAGCTGAAGCAGATGTACATGAAAGTCTCTGCTTGGTAGCATCAGATTTCTATTGCTGTGCCAGCAGCAGAAGTTGGTTTTCATGCCCATACTGACAGAAAGTAAAACTGGAGAAGAGTTACAGCAGCACAAACCACCAGATCTAATTCCTCTGTAGAGAGGAATTTAGGCAGGGAAGATTTGTGGTCAGGGCCTTGGGGGAGCACTCTAGGATGTCTCGTTTAGATCCATGAGGTAAAATCCCCTACTCTAACCTGTATGCAGGGCATCACAAAGGTTGCTCAACCCTCTCACTGCCACAGATATATCATCAGTGCATACAGGAATGAGTCAAATCCACTGTTTGAAAACTGCTTTTAAATGTGGGGTTTTTTGGGTTTTTGTTTTTTGAAACAGATAAAGCTTATGAAAATATTTCGTTTAACACCAGTTTCCCTGGAGACATTCTGCTTTGAAATGATAAAGAAGATATTTTCAGAGCATGAGTTCTTGCCCTCACAGGCACTCTTTGGGCAATCAGAGGAACTCTTTAAACTCAAAGGTAATATCCATAACAACACATGGCTTGTTATATCGTGCAGCTTAATCAACCATAAAGTGATTCCAATTTGAATATGTTCTATTTTAATTGTCAATTGTGTCGTTATCTGTGCTTACAAATAGAAGTCAGAATAGTCATGTTAACTTCTGTCATGCTGCTCTGTAGACTAATTTGGGCTATATTAAAGGATCTTGATTATTCAAAGTTGAAATAATTGTTTAGGTGTAAATACTATATCAGTGTATAGATTTCTAGGTTCAAGAGTAGTAGTAGTGGAGGAAAAGGAGTAAAAGTAGGTGAAAGTCAAAAAAAATAAAACATTTTAAATTTTTGTTGGTTAATTCTTCAAGTACACTGACAAATGCAACAAAGGGATTATCTAACCTTATATCCAATTCTGCCCTGAGAATGAAGTTGGACTGGACCTCCTCATGTCCATTCCAATAGGAATTGTCTCACTTTTATTGATGCCAAAACCAAATAAAAGGCCAGAAAAATTCCAATTCTTCAGTATGATTCTGCTTTCTGTTGTAGGTTGCCTATGACATAGCATGGAACTCATTTTCATTACTGTTAACATAAAATGCACAGTTAAATATTTTTTCATGTTATATTTGGTACACCTAAGCAAAGTACAATGTAATTTAAAATTCTTGATCTGTCACACTCCTGTTCAAGAGGTTTTTTACACTGGAGGAAAGAATGAGCTTCAGTAAAGGTATGTATGGAAAATGTCTGTCTTCTATTGACTTTGCTTTTCCTTTAATCAAAGAGAAACTTTCTTTATTACAATGATGTAAGATCACCCAAATCATCAAATTACAAAGGAAAACATTTGACATTGGTACCCCTAATTAAAATTGTAAGAATTTTCTTGCACAATTAACCTCATTTTCTTATCCAACACTCTGGAGTAAATGCAAGAAAAATGTTAACATGGACACTGTGAAAATAATTTTATTTCCCAGGTGCTCTTTATTTTTTAATTCTTTGTCACAAGCTGTTATATTGCCTTGATGGTTATGATGCAAAAATATATTTTTAAAAACAGAGGAGAAAAAGGAGCCATTGTTCCCCCAGGTGTATTGTTGTAGTTTAGTGGGTTGTCACAGCAGTAATGGAATCAAGTCTCCTCATTTCAGACTGCTGCATAAAGATATACTTCATTACATTCTAATGAGGGAAACAAATCTTGGGCTATCTTTGGAAAAAATTATTTTTAGGGCATGGAAGACAGGTGCTTGTTCAACTCTTCTTTATCTTCAAGCAGAAGGCTGGGAAGGTCAAAGCAGTCAGCACCAGACTGCATGGGGGGAACATGGTGGGTCAGCCAACTTTGGGATTTTGGCTCAACAACACAGATAGAGTCGTAAAACATAGGACCATTACATTCAGGTAACACTGTCAAATAGCAATCTCTACAGAAGAATCATCTGTATTTACATGATAACATTTATTTTCTATGCTTAGATCAGGGTACACTATCGAGAGCTGGTATCTCTCTGCTTTTTCAGCTTCCTCAGGGTACTTTAGAACTCCACAGTTCACTGCTTCTTCCTTGCAGTGCAGAGTGAGGCTCTTGCTATGTAAACCAAAAGCTCTCCACTCAATTTTTGGAAATTCCTCTGGTAAAACTATTTATCCACATTACCTACATTGTGCCTTGAGAATATCTCTATATAATTTGATATATTTTTTAAATTATAATCCCTTCCAGAGGAAAATATCACACTTCTTTCATGAAAAAAAAAAGGTGTTGCCTAAAGGCAGTGCATAAACAAGTAGTGGAATTAGCTATTTAAATTCTGAAAGTAATAACCATCAAAGTAAACATAAAGATATGTATCTCCAAAATGAAAAAAAAATTTCTTATCCAGCAATACCCATATGTCAGAACTATTGCCTATCCAATGCACCACATACATTCTGTGTGTATGTGTAGACACTGAAAATCAGGAATTCTTCCCAAGCTTGGCAAACAGCTAAAAGCTTATTTCCAGTGATGCAGCAACTGATGAAATAATTCTCCAAATTGATGATTGCATGAGGGAGAAGATTTGAGTCCTGACCAATCACCATGTCAAACACCCAGTTATCCATTTCTTGCTGTGCAGACCCAGGTGACTGCCAAGGCGTCCTATTAAAAAGGTAAGCAAAAAAGAGGTCAGATGATAAACAGGGAAAAAACAGATTTTGCACCGGAGATCAGAGGCATCTATAGCACCTTCTCACATAGCTGTGAATATGCTGTGGACTGTTAAATTTCTGTTTTCTCGGTAGTGTGCATGGAAAGTGATCACCATCCAGTTCCTGTGGTCAATCCTTTAGAATACAACAGTCAATAAGTAGAGAGAATGAACAGATAGTGCAAGAAAAGGGAACAAATATAAGGAGTAAGCTAGAAAGGGAGCAGATTGGCAGGCTGCATTCTAAAACCCTCACACCGCATCATAACCTGAGCAGTTCTAGCAAATAAAAGGACTGTGTGTGCTCAAAACCTCAGTTCAGTTCCCTCAGCTTTAGGTCATCACATGTAGCCAATTATTGACAGCAACAGTCATACCATAAATACATACTGTTTAGCCATAGAAATAGTTACGTTTTGTTCTTGTTGCCATTGGGAGACTCTTGTCAAAAGACCAAAAAAAGACTTTCTGATTTCCTAAGTGTGTTCCCAGACACAGCTCATTTCTCCAGGTGCCAGCCTTTCCTTCATGTTTTCATATTTGCTGTGTACATTTTAGAGAGTAGTTATGCCTCCTCTGCACCTTCTTCTGGCTAAGCCTGTCAAATCAAGCTCTTCCAACACAACAGATTCTCTCTTCTTACTGATTGTCTAAATAACACATCACCACAAGCACAGGTGATTCATACATTTTAGGAAGAAGTATCCTTTTGCTTCATCAATTCTATGCTGTTCCAGCTGTTCTTGGGTTGTACCCTCTGACATCCTCATTAACAGCTTCATGAACTGGTGTGGTACTGGAGGGAAGTGATACTTCTGTCCTGCCCCTGATAAAACCTTATGTTTGCCTGGAATGAGAGGTAGCCAAGGAAACGGAATGATTTCTTTTCATTTTTTTTTCCCATTCAGCACTTTCATCAAGCCCTGAAGAAAGCTTTTCAGCAAAGGGTCCCTAGTCCATAAGGACAGCAGGGGTTTCTGCACTAGATTAATACTTTGTAATATCCTAAGCTGCTTGAGCTTTTCCTGACACTTTAGGGAAGCAGATGAAGTAGAGCAGGTTTTTTGTTGGTTTTTTTTTTTTCCCTCTATTACCATAATGATTTCACCAACAGGTAAAGGAAGTCCTTACTGCTCCTTCCCCTTTGAGATGTGAAAGTAGCGACATCCCCAGAATGCCCCTAACCTGCTGCTTCTCACCCTAATCTGAAGCATGTGTTTGTATCATATTAACAAATAAGTTGTCACAGAGACTCTGTGTTCCTGCCCTTTTTTCCACCTTGACTATGTCACAACCAGTAATGTGATTCTGGGACTGCAGGCTCCTCACTCATGGAAAAGTAGCTCAGGGATTCACAGAATAATATTAATAGTCATGAATCAAAATATGTGCCCATATCTCAATACAATTAAATTGTACCTTCTTACTTTTGCACCGTCCTTTCCCTAACTCAGAATCAACCTGACTGCTGTACACTTATTTTAAGAATCCAAAATGGTTTTTATTTCCACATAATTTTGCCTTCTACTTTGCTGTAAGATTTCCAGAAGGTAACTATTTCTGATGACTGTGAAGAATTCAACACTCAACGTATTTTCTTTCCTACAATGTGCAATAAGAATGCATTGATTTGAATCTTTTGCAAAATACAGGCTTTTTAAAAGGTATATTGTCTACAAATCTGGCATGCTAATTTCCCATGTGTGATTGGTTCAACATACAGATACTCAATAGTAAATAAAACCCAAGGTTTAGAGAAAAGGATTTCTGAGTAAGTTTATTAGGTTAAAAACTGTTTTGTTTTGGTGTGCCACTGTTGTTGTTTTTTCTTGGTCCCACATGGAGAGCAAACATGGCCTGGAAGAGTGTTATGTCAAGTACCTCCCATCATGCATTGTCGATGCTCAGTGAACTGGAGTCTAAAAAAAGTAATTCCTCATTTTCATCTTGACTAGGATTCCCCTTTTCTTTGCTGTGAAGCTGCACTAATCCTTCATTCAGCACAACCCACACCCTCTGGTTCCACTCGGAGTTCTCCCTTTCTAACATCATTGTATTCTTTATCTGGGCCTTCTTCTTCCAATAGTACTCCTTGAAAGCTCTTTCACAGACAAGAAAGGACCAGCTCCATAATGGCCAAGTTGGCCCTTTTCTTTTCTCTCTCTTTTTTTTAAGCTTCCGACTGAGCTTTGCTATTTAATCTTCTTGAGGCGTTCAAGATGTCACTTGCCTCTGATGACTATAGACAAAAGGGAAATCCATCCAACTTGAATGCAGTGTATACTTGAATACATAGGGTTGCTTTGAAGAGAGTTTCTTGAAGTCTCTGTGTTTCATTGGCTGTCCTGGTGGCCTTCATGCAGGTCTTTATGTGAAATCATATGCCCTTTCACAGATCACATTTCTTGGAAAGTTACCTGAATTTATTCACCCCTAAAAGTTATCAGGTGAGATATAAATCAAAAGAGATTTTTTTAAGTTGGGTGTTTTTAATAAGCTAGTGAGAATTTCCTCCTCACCAAAAGTATAGATGAACACTTGACGCTTTGTGGATGATTTGACTGCTGAGTTTGAACATATTTTGCAGATGGCAATTGTATATTCTCCCTTCTTGCTGCTGCAAGATGAAAAATGGAGAAAAAAGGGCAGGGTGCAGCAACTCCTTGCTCCAGGCCATCAATTCCCTGTTGGAGCACTAAAAAGTTAACATTTTCCTCTCTGCAATACACTATGTCAAGCTTGATTTTGCACTTCCTGTATTTTAGGAGACCTGAAACATTAATATAAGGTGTTTTCATAATTGTTATGGACAGCATAAGTAAAAGGCATTTACTTATAAATGCTCTATATTATATATATTCTTTAGAGGACCCTGGTTTTTCTGAAGTGCTGAATGCCCCAAGACAAGTAACACTTTAGCTGCTGGTTACCTATGAATATTTATACAGACTGACAACAGGCTGATGGTGTGAAAGATGTGGATGAACAGGTATTTGTCCATAGAGGTTATCAGTCAGTATAGACAGCACAGTCTTTGTACAGATTCAGCATCATGAATTTATTTTTGTGTCACATCCATAGCTAAAATTCTAGAAAAATGACCAAACTGGTAACATCCATTGCAATGTGGATGAAAGTGCAATCTCTTTTATGAAATGGAAATATAGAATGGGAATTTCTGCATTAAAATATGAATCTACCAATTCCTAGCATTGGTCAGGAGATGAAAACTCGCAGTCTTTGTAGAGATATATACAACTTTTCATTTCCCATATCAATCACGAGAACAAGTTGAAGTTCAGATAATGGCCAGTTCCATTTACCCTAATTGTGAAGGACTTAGCCTGACTGTTTGCATTACAGACTGTGGCCACTGGGTTCTCAGTAGGGGTTTTCGGCCTACTCCATCCCGTAACAAACCCATGTTCATGCGTCGATTCAGATCCATCACCCTGAGATAAACTGTGAATATTGCCCTTTGTCCCGCGCTGCATTCTTTCATGCATTGTGTAGTGACTATTTAAGGATTTAAAGGCTCATTTGCACAATTCTTTTGTCAGCAGCCTGGGTGCAGAATGGAAAAGTGATGGCTTCTCTGTCTGGGTTATGCCCTGAAGCTCTTGTGAGAGGAATCTACATACATAAGTTTTTCTTACACATGCAGAATGTCAACACTAAAAAAAAAAAATGACCTGTCTGTTTCTGTAGCTTAAAAGGTTATGGGTTAATATAAGATGTGATTTGTTTTCCTCTTTTGTGGCATTTAAAAAAAAAATAAAATCAACACTTGAAAACAAACAGTAAAGGAAGACAGAAACATTGGGTATTTAAAAATTCAGCTGATTAAGGTTGCTGGAATTTGCAAAATAAATCTCTTCCTCTGAAGGAGATTGATAACATTAATAATTTAGATGCTCTCTATGGCTTAGGAAATGCAGGAGAAGATAATATTTCAAAGGTCCATCTCATCTGTCCATTATGCATATCTGTTTTGTTAATACATGTTTATTTAAACAAAAAATTACAGAAGTTTTGTATATAAGGGGTGTGTGTGTGTATAAATACATATACATTTATTTATTTCAGAAAAAGATCATGTTATTCTTCGCCTCACAGCAAAGTTGGTTGGAAGGTTACAGAAAAAGTTAACATTTGGGAAAATCTTCTTGCACTCTAGCTGAGAACTCAGGAGGCTGTGCTTACTCCATTTGAACAATTTACCTGACTTATTTATTATATCAATGATTTTTATTTGACAGAGATGGATGTGTCATTATGTTAATGAAATTTACAGTAATTTCTCACAAATAAGCAGGATTTGAAAGCAGATAGTAAAGTCATATTTTAGCAAGCTCAAGCTGTTCAGCTGATACACCTGAATTGTGGAGGAATAGGAATAGGTTGCCCTTTTCCATACAGCATTTTTCATTAAGGTTTATGACTCAGAGTGCTTAGGAATCAGTTACACGTCTTTTTCAACGTTTTCTAAATAAATTGTTTTGTAATATGTCTCATATCATTTGGTATGAATAAAATGTGTGATGCAAGTGGTTCATGCAGTTGCTAAAAACCATGAAACAAGATTGTAGCCTTCAAAGTAAATCCGGTTGATATTTTTAGGGTATTACAGCCACAACAATATGATTATAAAAAATAAATACACTTTGAGTCTGTACTATTTATCTACTTTTCACCTACAAGTTATTAACATTAGACTGAATACTGAATTCTGTCCAGACTGGTTTTAGTTGGACTTGGTTGGATTTTATTCACACTCCAGCTGTTGTTTTTAAAAACAGTTTGCTGGGGTATTTCAGTTTTTATATCAGTCATTCATCCCCTCTGTTCTGTAAACATGGTGAGTTTTTATCACCCAAGTGTTTGCTTTTCCTGGAGTTATTAAACCATTTTCTAACCTAATGTGTGTGGTCAAAGTCTCTAAAGATACCATATTCATCAAATTTCTCCTTAAAGCTTCTCTTTGCTGGAGTCCAGGCACCATCTGGTAACAAATGGAGGGAAGTGATATGTTCAAAATTGTGTTATTAGTGGCAACAGTTGGTTTAATTGACCTACAGCTGAGGCTTGTAACCAGTGTAACCCTTGCTAAAGCTTCTGACTCTTATGGTAACCATGACTTCCCCCATCTCTTTGTCTACCTGCATGATTTTGATTCGTGTTTAACCTTGTGCTACAGATTACAGGTTGTGTGGCACAAGAGCAGATACCAGTTCTGCAGGATCTCAAGGACTAGGAATCCTTGTCATGGAAAAGATGCTTCAACAGATGAGTTTTAAATCCACTGCCAGTGGAACATCTGCCTGTTTGATCTTAATATAGAGATTGTTGCATTGTTTTGGGGTTTTTTGAACCAGTAAAGACAAGAATGTAAATGCTTTGAAAACTAGGAGTTAATAATTTGTAAGTATTTTTATATGGAACACATTAAAACTACATTTACAATGTAGTAATTTTTTTTTTTCTCCTTCTATTTGCTAAGCTTTAAGTAGAATGTTGAGAAATAAAAAGCAGTGAAATTTGGAACTGGATAATTCTGATAGGATTACAGATCCTTAGAAGTCATGTAGAGCCTGGTCTCTCTGAGGATATATCTGAGGACTTGTCTGTCACCCTTAAGTGCAATGTCAGCTGTTGGTCTCCCCTCCAGGGAATTCAGTGAACTTTTATACTATGATGCATGCCTCATTTAAACATTTGTACTACTCTTCTTTTATTATTACATTTCTTAGCCTGAAGGGATGTAAAATCACGTGAGTCCCAAAGTGACGTGCTCTCTGAGTCTGATGTCACTGACATGAGGTGACCTTCGAACTCTGGCTCAGGGTCCTGGCTGTGAGAAATGGCTGTACCAGAGAGGATTCCAAATACTGCCCCCAATTTCAGAATAATAGGGGCTGAGCTTGATCTTGATCCCACTACTTCAGGTGATTGCAAATGACCACTTGAAAATCTTTGTCTCAAATGTGTACTGATAGTTCATACAACATAGAAAATATTCTGGTGTCCAGGAGAGTGATAAACATTTATTCCTGATTGTAACAGAAATGGTGAATGATTCTAGAGTCTGCCAGCTCCTCTACTGTGCATAGCTCTGGGAGAGTGCTCGCTGGCTGCCAAGGTCCATGCTAACAATATAATGATGTGGGTGATAGAGTTCCAGAGGCTTGCACCTGGTATATTTCCTACAATAGTATGACCACAGCCTTAGAACCATATTCCAGGGTGGAAAAAAAAATGGTCAGGTGAAGGAGAATGAAGTAGGAATTTGTTACTATGCTATCATATTGCTGATGGGAGCATGGAGCCAAGCAAGGGATGGACAAAATTAAATGCAAAGACAGCAAAATACGCCAGTTATCATAAGGTTACCTTTCTATTTTCCCCAATTGCATTTGGCAGCTCCCCACCAAACATGCCATTTTTTTCATCAAGAGTGCATAACTGGGCAGAGACTCTTGCATCACATCTGACTAAACGACACTGTGTGTTCCTGTGCCCTCCTCCTGCTGTCATGTGAAATGTTCACCTGATACACATCCCTGTCCCTCACACAAAGTGCTCAGACCACTTTCTCAGAAAGTTCATGCATACTGTCTGGGGATGCATGTTGCTGATAGGTGCTCAGATGTGGCCAGCCTGTTTTAGAGCCAGGGACTTTTTGTATTCATGTGAATCCTGGCCATGCCATACCCTTTGGACACTCTAGTGCACAACTGTGCCTGAGTTATTTTATTTTTCAGCTCACACATAATCTAGGTGTCAGATTCAAGGCTGTGAATTCCCATGGCTATGAATTTTACTGAATCCCTTTACAGCTCTTGCCCTAACTGTCTAATCCCATTGACTTTGATAGGAGTTATGCATTTAGACACTTCCACAAAGGGCTCTTAGTGGAATTTTTAGATGTTTATATATAAACATATATGGTTTTAAGAACAAGGTCTGTAAACTGTAAATCTTTGGTCTATAGCTGTGGTTTAATTTGTCTTCAAAACTGCAGTGTTGGTGACATTGTAGAAAATATGTCAGCATAAAACATAGAGAATTACATTTATTATCCATGTTAGTCTACTTCATTATTCTTACACAGCAATGCCTTTAGTGTAAAAGAAGTTAACTAAAGGCATTAGTATTCATATATACATATATATTATACATATAATATTCATATGTACTTTGAGGGCACTATTTAATTTATTTCATTTTTTCATGTTATCTCTTCCACCTTGCCCTTTCAAACTCTATTTTATTTTTATTCTCACTTTGGCACTTTTAACTGATAATATAACAATATTTGCATTTAATAATTTGCATAATATAATTCTAACAAAGTTTAAAATAAATGAAAGCTTGCAGATTACAAAACAGCAGAGCTCAGCAATACTTAAGTGTACATAGAGAAGAATGATGCTGATAAGGCAGTCTGCCTTGTTAATTAGTGGAGTAAAATCTGGTTCCTTAAGCCACAAAACAAAGCTAATTAAGACAGAAGAATTTGAACACAAATTGAAAGTGATCTTTTTTTTTTTTTCCCCCAGCTGTAAAGAGTTTTTCTCTAAAAGTGGCATATATAATACAGTGTATCTTGGATTTATTCCAAGAAGAATTGTGAGCCAGTGCAAAAGGCCATGCTGGGATTAACAAATACATAAAATAATTTGCACCAGGAGTACAGCTGGAAATAAACAGTGTAAGATGACCGAACATTTAATTTATGTTTACAAGTGGAAGAGAAATATACTCAAATTTAAAACGGAAGATGCTTAACTCTGTTCTGCTTGAAACCGCAAGAATTTGAGAGGCAACTGAAAAAATTATATTTCATCCTCACTGCAAAATACTCTTTTGTGAGCAGAATTAAATTCTTCAGCCCTGATTTTACATATTAAACTTCCCTTTGATATGAAGGGTATTTCTTACCTGGAGAAATGCTATTCTATGTCTCTTTCTTTGAAGTGTAATAGTCTATCTTTCCTTCTTGTCTCAGCCTTAGTGTGCCTCTAGTCATCTCCTGCCATTGACACCCAAACCTGGGGCCTGTTCAGACCCCTATTACATTTTGACATATTTTTCCTGAACTACCATATAGGCGTCCCCTTCCTACACACCACATGTGCCCTCTCTGGCCCTGGAGGTCCTATTTCCCAGGAACATTCCTCACATTGTTTTCCTAGACAGTTCCTTTGTTCCTTCTTGGTCACCCTTATCCTGCTTGTCCACTTCTGCCCCTTATTCACTCTCAGCTCTGTCCCTTAATAGTCACCTACCTTCTACCATGGCATTTTCCTGTGGTCCTGGAAAGACTGATATTTTCCTAAGAAAATTTTGGTATTAGTAACCCTAACCTGTCCTGGTAACACTGCAAAACCATGAATCCTCTTGCCACAGTAACACTGATCTCCAAACTTCCACAAGGTAGAGGAAAACCAAATTCATCTTCCTTTCAGTGAGGAAACACATTAATAAAATTCAGCATTTGGACACAATTTGTTGGCTTTCAACCATCCCTGTACTAATTTATATAGATGTAGCCAGAAAGTTTGAAGAATGAATGCTTTGGGCAATTTCAGTGGCTATTACTGTAAATCTTTGTTGCTACAGTTTTTCTGGGGACAGACAGAAGTTGTGGCTAGCTGTGCATCACTTTGCATTACCACAGAAGTGAATTTCAAAATGAATAAAGGGAGTCAGCACAACCACAGATAATTGACTGTGGTACAATAGCAGAATAAATAATGCTTAAGAAGAGAGCATTCATCGGGCAGGATGCTCCTAAGACACAACAAATCTTCATCCCTAATTCTGTAGCTTGCTAAATGAGTTAATGAAGACAAAGTGACCTGAACTTTAGATGCATTTGCCTTCAATTCTGAGACAGCAGTTTTTCCTCTTGCATCATAGATTTACAGGAGAAAGGACAGTGTGACTTTTAGCCACTGCTTCAAACTGTACAATAAGGAAAGCAACATGTGGAGAACCTTCATTCTTCTGTACCACTTAAGCATAATTCAGAGTAATAAGAAATTAAAAGTCAAGCTTTAACTTCTCACATTTTTTCCATGGTTGTATGGCTGTACGCTTTAAAATCATGGGCTTTTGTCAATGTAAAATCAGCTAGTCCAAAATGTACAATATATATATTTATCCCATTCCGGATCTTTCAACCACAGAGGCCAACTATTTATGGCAGTAATGTCAATAAATTAACTGTGGAGAAAACAAAGTTCTTCATCATCATCTTGACTCCTAAACCAACTCCTCTCCAAGTTAGTAGAGATTCTTTTATTCATTGTCCCAAAAATTTGCAGTAAGAGTGCTGATATATAGTAAAATAGAAATCTTTTAACAGTAGTGTTCAGGTGGTATGACAAAAGGGTAATCTTGGAAGAAATACTAAATGACAGTGAATATATGAACTTATATTCCATTTATTTGATGTTCTGTCCAGCCAAATACCACTATCATGTGTTTTCCAAAAGGAAACTCAAGAGAAAGATTAATATTATTGGCAGGAATTTTGTTTTTAATTAAATATATGCTTTTAGATATAATTGAAAAATAGATGCCACCAGTCAGAGCCCATTTGCTTCTCCTGTCTCACTATTGGCAAGTTAAAAAGCAAAATCCTGCAGGTGTTCTAACAACATATCTGCAACCTTGCCTCTTCCCAATAATTCACATGGAACGTGCAGTTCAAACAACAAAGAAGAGCTGTCTGAAATACTTTGTCTTAAAATGTTACTGCTGTTTGAAAGATATTTTTAAACTCCTGTCCCCTCCAAAGACCTTATGTGGTTTTTTTCAGACTTTCACAACATATTATTTCAAGTCACCTTTTGAAGACAGAAAAGCCAAGCCACGCTTTCTTGGAAATACACAGTCTAGAAAAAGAATGCTGGACTGCATTCATAAATAGTATGTAGGACAGGAGTAACCCCAGGGGCCAGTTTGCAGTGAGCGTGTGCTGCCTTGGAACCAGAGAGCAGTAGCAGAGCTGCAGCTGAACAGAGGTCTTGTCAGAGCCACAGAGTAAATCCCTGCAGTAGGCCGACTGTGGCTGACTTGAATTTGCTGATTTACATTCTCTGAGACAATGTGTGGCTTCTTCTAATAATTACATGACCAGTTCTCTTAAGTATTCATCATCTTTAGCACATGCTATTATGAGCCATTTCTAAATGAGTCTTAAACATAAACATAATACTTTGTTTATTTTCCTCTTTCATATGTGATCCAAAAATAGACACTTGAAAGCACCCACAACTTCCCTTGTTTTAAAGGCAATTTCTTTCCAAATTGATTAAATTAGTTCCATGAACAAAGGGCCAAGATTAAAAAAAAAATTTAAAAAAAAATAACAAAGGTGGAAAATACCACTCTATATTACCATTTGTGTACACCTTGGGGAGCTGCCATGGCAAATGTCTACATAATTTTCTTGAGCCACAATTGAGAAGAAGCATCCTTAGCAAAACTCTGCCTGAAGTCTGGAAATACTTGTAAAAATCAGTATAAAAGATAATAGGGCTAAATTAATCTTTGACATGGGTTTAAGAACATTAAATAAATGGACCCACCAGGGAAAAGTGATATAAATTTTCTTCAGCTTTTCTGGTAACAGAATGGAGGTAGCAAAAACCACATCTCTTATACTTAGTCACATGATAAAATAACATTTTATCAAGTTAAGAACTGATGTACACTGTTTGAATAGTAAGAATTTTTTCAATAAATTGAAAAGCAGAATATTTAAGACTTGCAAAATAAATTATTGTTTAGTAGAATGTTATGGCAAAAATGATAATAAAATGCATGGAAAATGCATGGAAAAAAATATGGACATGAAATTTAGGTCATCTGCATCTCTATTTTTACCTAACATTTGCATCAGTGTAAGGAGTCTTGTCATCAGAGGTGTAAGCCAAAAGAATGTCAACACACCAGGAGGATCTTTGCTTATGACTTCTCTAACACAGAGATGTCAACAGGGTAGTGATAGTTTATATTGGTTTTGCTTTCATATTGCCTTTAATTTAGTGAGAACTGCTGGGTAAAACTGACACTGAGAGAGCCTGCCAAGCCAAGTCAATGTGTTTCTGCTCAGTGTTCAAGAAGAACAATCAGCAGTTTCTCTCTCTCTGGCCACTTCAGGCCAGCATCAAAGTGGAGTAGCTGTAGTACAATTGTCTCCTACCCTTGGCATGTGGGAGTACAAAAAGGGAAGCACTCAGGTGACATGAGGAAAATGACACACCATGGATGCACTGCAGAATATTAGGTTTAACTTGCCCAGCATCAGGATTCTTCCAAGTCTGGAGGACATTTCAGAAGGAAGACAAAGAAGCATCTTTGTGGCTGGTAGATTTCAAAGGGCACTTTATAAAATCATTCATGTCTTGATGGTGAAGACCAATAAGGGACTGAATGCATACTGAGGTGTGAACACTTAGGTTTAGTCAGAGGATTCCAATATCCCCTAGCTCCCCTATGGTTTCACCAGTGATCAGTTAGATGCTGCTAGACAAAAAGACAATTCAGTAGTGCCACCTGTTTTTTGAGAATCCCCTCCCCACAGTCAACAAAGCATAGAAGTTAGAGCAAGTCCTGCTCTTCTGGCCTTTCCCAGCTGTGTTGGGGTTACTGATGGAATGCCATCTCTTTTCCTTCTTTTCCTCACTCTGTCCTGCTTCAATAAGAACAGATCATTCTCCATCAGGCTGTAAGCCACTGTATACAAACTCACTTGCTCTAATGAAGGATTTTTACAACTTTTCCATGGCCTAAGACAAGCCAGAGAGGCAGTACCCCACGTGCCAGATCTGCTAAACTCATTACCCTTCTATTCCATCCCTGTAGTCTGGCAAATCCTCATGATGCCTGGGCTCTTTGAGCCTTGACTGACAGTCCTGACTAGGTTGTGTTTCCCTGAGCAGTTCTCCAGTCCCACTGAGTAATGATCAATGAGCAATCTGATCCCTTTTGATCAACAGTGCAGCACCAATTCCTTTTGGTGACTATTGACTCTTCAGAGCACTTTGGTCAATTTTGTTCTATAAATATGTAGTTCACCTCCTTTACCTTTATGAATATGGAATTTTTAATTTTGTATTAAATGACATGAAATGGAACCACAAACACAAAGATTAATATTTTGCTGCTGAGCAGTGTGGCTGCAAGTGTTCATGTTAACTTACATCTTATTCTGTTGCTGTTAGTTGCTGCTGTTTGACCCTTTTCTTCTTTGTGTCTTTCATGATTGTCTCTCTTTTTGTTGGTTTATGCTCCTCTCAAAAATGCATTTTAAAAGCTCTTCTTTTCACTATGTTTCTCAAAGTTCATAAGTATATTAAGTAAGTATTAAAAAGTAGGACAGTACAAATTATTACATTTTTTAAAGGTAGGTAATTAAAAAAATGAAATCCAAACAAACAAGCAAAAAAACCAATCAAACAAACAAAGAAGCCCAAGAAAACCCAAACCAATTTGGAAAAAAGGAAATTTCCATTACAATAAATTGTAATTAATTAATTGCAATGTATAATTGTAATAGAATGAGCATTTTTACAGTGTGCATTTTGGTTCATATACTGGAAAAAAACAGACTAACAAACACTTATTAAGACTATAGAGAGTTTAGCCTTGAGCTTTTTGAAGTTAATAGCTTCCTAGTATTTGGATTTTCACATATATTTTACAGCTAAATTATAGTGACAATCCATTTCAGCACTTCTATCCATGTTCCCTATGCTCTTATAAGAAACAATTGGTTTACCTTTATGGATAAGTGTTTGGAGTCATTTAATCCATAACACTGACTACCCCTCTTTTTAGGCATCATTGAAATCCAAACTAAGCAACCCAGTCAAAATGATGAGTTAACAAAGCATTACTGGGTGTAGACAAGCTGTTACCTGCTGGAAAAGCAATTGTTCACACAGGCTTTAAGTACACTTGAATTATGATATCTTGTAGCAGTAAATTAATTGTTCTCACAGCCGTTTATTAAAGTGGCTACTGTACAGTGATTACAGAGAAAACAAAAGTAAACAATTTTAAAAATTCACACAGCTTAAAACCATAGGCTGTTTTTTGTCAGTGTTACCTAGTTACCTGTTTTTGAAATTAATAAAATCTCTCTTCTCAGGGGAGCAATTGATTCTCCCATGTAAATTTCTCCTTGTTAATAAATTCAGAGAGGAGGCTATTGGATTGACTATAGTGGCAGGAGAAACTGCAGGAGAAAGTTCTGCTCCAGAAAACATTGTGGAACTGTGTCAACAGGACTGTCTCATGTGGGTTAAGCATAAAAAAAAAAAAAAAAAAAGAAGAAAAGAAAACCTCCTGCAACGTCCAGGGGTTTTACAGAACAACTGATACATGGGTCTGCAAAAGACCTTCTCACAGTCCACAACTTTTAATTTCTAGTCAGATGTGAAGGTCTGCTACCTGTTTTGAAGGGATCTATTGGGGGCAACTAAGATCAAATCCTGTATAATCTCCATCAATAAAGTCTGTGATATTTTCGTATCTCTGGTTTAGGAGCCCATAAATGAAAAGTAGTTGAAAATTTTTAGTTTCAGCCCAACATTCTGAATTATGTCAGAGTCCAATATCTGTCCCATCATTCACAGATGTTCATCTAACCTGTTCTTACAAAGCCTTGACAGGACAGGATTCTGCAACGAGTTTTGAAAAACGTCATAGACAAAAATCTGTTATTCATGTAAGAATCTCTATATCATGTAGGATAACTACATGGTTTTTACAGTTATATAAACCACAGATATATAAAATATCTTATTAAAAGCTAATAATTCCCTCCGAACCTACAATAACTGAAAGGAAATGGAAGCACTATCTGACAAAGCAAAGTGAACATGTAAAAGTCTACAAAGTTCTCAAGAATATGGAAAAATTTTAATTATAATGAAGATTTCACAGGAAAGTTCTCCACTGGCCTTGGGAAAAAAACCTGGTGCAAAGCAGATGTTGAGGCATGTCCACATACAAAGTGGGGGCTGCAGCTAGTTGCAGGATTACAGCGCCCATGTACTTATCCCAGATCCTGGGATAAATATTTTTCTGAGATGAAACTGTCAGTAACTGTTGGAACTCAAGCTAACTTGTTTAAAGAGCATATGGTATCTAACCAGATCCAACTTTTCATTGTAGTGCCCAGATGCTGTATTTTGGTGGTCAGGTTCATTCTTTTAAACTGTGGAGGTTTCAAGACTTTGTGGAAGATCAGTTCAGACAGAAAGAAGAACTTTGCTTCCACTTTCTCCTACCCCAAGGCAATTTGCTCAATTGCTGAACTCTCTTGGACAATTTTGTTTTCTGTACTGGGATAGAAAAAAATATCAGGCATTTTTGAGACATATTTTTATTTTCCAGCCAGTTCTATCGGAAGAGGATATCTCCTGTATTCCTTGGTCTTAATCCTTTTATCTTCTTTATGAATTCTGCAGCCAGGTTTCTGGCCTAGGTATACATTGAGTTAATATATACATCTCTGCATTATATTCCTGAGAAAAACAGCAACTAAATCTGGTCTTAACACACTTAAATTCCAATGAATATAAGACCACAGTTTATAGATTTGTACAACTCTATGATCACTGGTCATTCAGATCCTAAATTCACATGCATAATACCCAGAAATTGATACTCAAAGCTAGTAACTTTGGCACTTTTTTACATTTCCTACTTCTCTTTATTTTGTCATCACTTAAATACTGGCTCAAAACCCTTTTTGTCAGAGAAAGGAAATGATCCAGGGACCAGATAATGTAAATATATTTGCCTATTGTACAGCAAAGCAGAAGTACATAAACCAATTAGTTACAGTATGTGTAGTTCTTTGAAGATTTAACATTGAAATGTTGTTTAAGCACTTTCAGTAAATAATGATAAAATGTTGCTGTTATTTTTTCATCTACTAAAGAATTTGTCCTAGAGACCTTCTTCCCACAACTGACTTGTTTTAGTAGTTAAATCTCTAGAGAAGAAACTTCAATTATTCACATGTGAACGAACATCCATATATAAATAGTGGTGGACTCTTAAAACTATTCAAAATATTTAACTCAGATAACATTTTTCATGAGACTAAGGATTCTGCAGCTGGTATGATACAAACTACATGATGAATGAATAGCTCTCCATTACCTACAACTTAGTTTCTAGTTTTTATTTTTGTACTCTTTTTTTCTGTATGCTTTTCATTTTCATGATGGCTCAGTCAACATAGATCATGTATTAAATGAAATCCTTCAAGCATACTTTAATCTTATGACATGAAAAGCCTATGACATATTTGGTATGAAATTTTGGTACGAAAGAGCATATGACTCTACAAAATGATTTCATATTAAGTGTATCAGGGTAATTTCCATAATTAGAAAGTGCATAAACAGATCATGTGTGAAAAGACAATTCTGAAGAGTGTGATATAAACACCTTCTTTTCAAATCAATTCAATGAGGTTTATTCAATTACTCGCTCTGAGCAAGCTGTGTTTTGAGCAAGTTTCATGTGACAAATGACTGGTAGACTGTTCTGACTTACAAATCCAGGTCCATCATTTTCTAAGAACATTTCCCAGTTTTCTTTCTGTAACCCAGCCCTTCAAACTTTGTGGATATTAATTAATTGCTGTTTCTTTGAAGTGAAGGTTTAAAAAGAGCCTGTTGCTTTTTCTCAGGCCCTTTTATTTTCTCTTAAATAATGTTTATTTTATCTTTTATTCACTTTACGCCTTAGACAACAGCAACTTGTCATTGTATTTGTGTTGGTTAAGTATCTGGGATTTCAATTTTATTAAACAAAGGCATTTTTTACCATATAAAAGTCACAATAATATGGAATCTTCCATTTAAGTATATATCATAGATAGATAGATAGATAGATAGATAGATAGATAGATAGATGATAGACAGACAGATAGATAGATAGATAGATAGATAGATAGATAATAGATAGATAGATAGATAGATAGATAGATGGATAGATAGATATACAGACATGTATGTGAAACAATCATTAGTGTGATTTCATTGTGATATGCTTAACTGGCAAAGTTTTAGAAGGTTTTTCTGTTACCTAAGGAATTATCCAGCCATGATCCTTTGTTATAGTCACAATTTGCTAAAGTAAAGAAAAACTTTTGCATCTTTTTCTCTTCCCCCTAAATGTAGCACAAATTAACTAAATTTAGGTGACCTCCATCATGCATTCTGGATGAGTGCAGAAATTTCTTGTTTAGTCTGTTTTGATTCTGCTGTAATGCATTCACATATTCCAGAGATCATTTATTCAAGAACAAAGTTTAGATTGTTCTGAATTTGTGGGAAGTGTCAAGTGTTTGAAAGAACTTTCTTTGAATTGTGCTTTGGTAAATGTTTTCAGTTGGTTAGATGTACAGGCAATATGAGTATGGTTTGATCCTTTTTCTCTTGTCCTGTAAATGTTGGATATTTCCTCTTTGAATTGCAAGTGATCTCTTTTCCAGAGAAGAGCTTTAGATGTATATAAATTATAGTGACACTTGTTTGCTAAAGTCTTTGGGTGCCACACTCTGCATGTAAGTATTCCAGTCTTCACTAAGTCGTTCCAGTAATTCTGAGCTGCTTATTTTACCTCCAACTTTTGAATTCCACTTGCAATCATAATTCACAGTTCTTCTTAGCACACTCAATTAGAATCACAGAATAATAGAATGGTTTGGTTAGAAGGGACCTTAAAGACCACCTAGTTTCAACCCCTGCACTATTGGCAGTGATACCAGGTCAGGTTCCTCAAAGCCACATCCAAACCAGCCTTGAACATTTCCAGGGATGGAGTGCCCAGGACTCTCATGGGAATCATGTTCCAGTGCCTCACCAGCCTTGCAGTAAACAATAACTTCCTTATATATAATCAAAATTTCTATCAGTTTAAAGGCGTTTTTACCCTGAGCTCACTGCCGCGGAGAGAGAAGCAATACCAGCGTTCCATAAAGGGCTCACAAGAATAACTTCATTACATTTGAAGTACTGATACATCTATTTTAATTACTTATTTCAGATGTTATTAACTTCACAGCATTTTGGATACTTTACAGAGACACATTAGGACATTATGATTGAAACAAGGATTGGAGGGTCATTTAGAGATAATATGCATAGTATGAGAAAAATACTGGCTTAATGTAGCAACAGTTAACACTGCTCCCAAGAGATATTTGTCTAACAGTTCTTTAATGCTATTACAGATTCTGATAAATTCTGTTTCAGTGCTTAAAATCTCTGCCTAAAAAAGCTCTTTCTGAGCTAGATCTTCCTTGCTGCCTTTTGCACTATTTAAAGAGATGTAGTGAACAATAGCCAACCTTTTTGCTACTTACTATCTTTACCTGATAAAAATTTTTCAGTCTTCATTTCTTTATACTAAATAATTCCAGTCTTTTCAGATTTTATTCATAGGTGATGTTTTTTACCAACTTCACTGTTCTCCTCTGGACTCTTCAGTTTATCCACATCCCTCTTGAAAAGCACTTGGGATTAGGTACAGATTAGACATCAGGCAGAAACTCTGTACTGTGAGGGTGGTGTGGCACTGGAACAGGTTGCCTGGAGAAGCTGTGGATGCTCCATCCCTGGAAGTGTTCACAGCCAGGTTGGGTGGGGCTCTGAGCAGCCTGATCTGGTGGGAGCTGGCCCTGTCCATGGCAGGAGGTCTGGAACAGGATGCTCTTTAAGATCCCTTCCAACCCAAGCCTTTCTGTGATTCTGTGGTGCCGTGTCTCCTGTCTGATGGGCTGGAGCTGTAGCACTGAAATGTCTTCTGTATGGAGAAATGCAGCAGCAAAGCACAGCAGTGAGAACACTGAGCTAATGCTGCTGTTATACCCCACTGCTTTTCCAAAATGCATCCAGCACCACCTCAGAGAGTACCCTGCTGTCAACAGGGTTGACAACCCTCTGTTAAGAGGCCAGAGAGAAGTTCATCTAATTTGTGTGGATGGAGAAAGGAACTGAGCACAAATCTCCCACATCCAGTGTCAGTGCCCTGACCCTGAGTTACAGACTAAAGACAGAAATTCTCCAGTTTTGTGCAGTCTGGCTCAGATGACAGGCTCTCAGAGCAACCTCAGCATCCTCAGGATGCTCACCAGAGCAGGACCAGTGAGTATAAAGAGAAACAACTTACCCATGAGACAGATACCTGTGAATTCTGACGAGCTTTAAGTTCAGCCATGGCACAAAACTGCTAAAAATCTTTTAAACAGATGGAAATAGAGATGCAGGTGTCTAGGGACTGCAAAACTCAGACCCTGTGTAGGTTACATACTGCAATGTAGTATCGATATACCCATATTTACCTTGTATAAACTGGTATATTATAGGCATTAAAATAAGAAATTCATTAATTTAACTCCAAGAGTCAGATCTATCACACTCAAATCTATTTTCTGTAAAGAAAAAGAAAAAAAAATCTGCAGAAGATGGAGACTTGGAAGCTCATGGTTTAAATACAATAAAACATTTCACAAGGCAATGTACAAATGCAGCTGTCTTCAATGAATGTTGAAATAAAGTAATTTGCATCATGGAATTGCTGGATAACTTTATTGCAAATTTACAATATCTGCTCATATTACAAATTCAGGTCAAGTTATAGATGCTGTTAAAATCAAAGATCAGCCAACATTAAATTATGGTGGTTCCAGGGCATAGCTTTCCTATAATGTTTACCTAACCTGACTGAGGTGAACAGGTAGCTCTGTCAGCTCCTGTAAGGTTTTTTATTATGTTATAGGCTTGTACAAAAACTACCCATGAGGAAATTAATTCTGCATTTTGTACAAAAGCTCAAACTGCAGGCTCTGGAGCATTAAAAGTTATGGGCTACAGCGCAGGCACTTCTATTCAGAGTAGTGAATTTTCCACCCCTCCTGGTTAATTTAGGACCACATTCCAGGATTCATTCACCTGAAAAAGGACAACAGGGAATTAACTAATTCTTCATGTAAATCTAATTTTGTCAACAGCCGAGATCAATTTGGATCAAATATTTGACAGTGCTGACATTCTCATCATGCTTTCTATGTGAGCAACACCAGAGATCCATTTGAGGCTGCACAAGGGACAAAGGCAATTCCTATCAGAGTTTGATCTTGAAAATATTTAAAAGTTTTTCTACAAGAAGCTGCTTTATGATAAATTATTTAGGTTGCTGTTGTTGCAACAAACCACAATGTATTTTAACCTCTTAGGGTAAAACCATGTTAAGCAGCATTTTACCTAAAACCCCCAATCTGGTATTTCACCACTGACAGTGCTCAGCAGCGTGGCACTGGGAACTGCCAGATTATCAAGAGGTTCCTAACTAACTCTCTTCACACCCACTCCCCTTGGTAGCTGGAAGAAATGCTCTGATAGGAATAATTTAGCCAAAGGATGGGTCGTAAAAGGTAATTAATGAGAAATAGCTGTTTTCAACCCAATGTACTTAACATAGATTGTTACTTATCATGTAGTCAGAAACCTTACTCAAAAGAGTCTTGATTGGTTCAAAAGAAGAAGTAACTGCAAGATTAGCGAGGAATTTACAATGTCAAAATGTTATCTGGTAATACAAAGGGACCACAGACCTCAACACCAAGGCCTTTGGGAGGGTTCATTTTCAGTCTGCTCATTCTCAAAAGAGAATCGCTCTGCTAATATTGCTGAGCTTCTCTGGCAAATGTGTTCATCAAATAAATAATTTACATTATAAAGGCATAGGACAAAAAATGCACAAAAGCCATGAAAAATGATGTTTTAATACAGTCTTTCCATTTAAAAGATGGAGACAATGAGAATGGCAGATTTTGCTCACTCAAAGCCTGTGTTAAATCCTATGCAAACATCCAAAACTACCTGTGACAGCAGAAGGATTCTAGAATACAATGACCCTGTGAGCTGTGCATTAGGGAAAGATGGATTTGGAATAAAGTTACAATCAGTTCACAGGGACATTGCTGCTAGCTGCCAACCAAGAGAGAATTCACTCTGGCTGTCCTGGTTTTCTCATCTATGAGCCAATATGAAGCCAAATGCTCAATGAGATGGATGATTAATTTGTGCTGTAATTCACAGTCACTGCATGATAATATTTTGTATATATTATTTCAGGGAAGGAAGGATGGATGTCATTGAAATTATGAATGTTCTTAACTGCATAAATTCATTCATTCCCTCTTTTGTCATCTGTGTTACTTACACATAGCTTTGTTGCAAGACAGATGCTGAATAAATGTCTAGACCCAGACAGACCTTTGTACAAGTGTACCCTGGCCTTTCTTCTGATCCTGTAAGAATAGGGTCTTGCTGAGGCATATTTAGGACCAGGTTTTGTAGTGTTTTAGTCTCACTAGAATTAGAAGCATAACTATGTGTTGTCATTGCAATACCAGTACTAACTGAGAGAGAGTTATTCTCAATTTCCAAATCAGGACTAGGCAAATTTTAGATCCCCTTGTATAACACATCCTGGTTTTCAGTGTACCAGATTACCACTTTCAAAGCTTTAAAAAACTCTGCCAGCATGTTCATTGTTTTTTCCCTCTATCAGATCACACATCATCCACTACTTCCTCCTTCTCCTGTGGATGTCAGCCAGAATTGCCTGTCAGACTTGTTCTCCAATAAGCCTCACACTTATGTGTCTATCTGTTCATGGAATAGCTCACTTAAAGAAAATAATAAAATAATAGCATTTTTTTATAGCATCTCTTTATGACATCATATTTCCTTAACAGTGTAGTAGCTAGAGTTCCTGCACAGGGTGGGGAAACATGCCCACATGCTTTTTTGAGTTTTTTCTGTCAGAAAAGCATACTTCACATTCCAAGAAGCATCTAAAGAGAAAAATAGAACCCAATTACCTTCTTTCTGTCTTGTAGATTATGACTTTTTAAATACTTTCAGTTTGATTTTCTGGCTCCAGGACGAGAGATGGAATGGAGCAGGAGTACATCCTTGGTTGGGATGTTGAGGAGCATTTGGAGGTAAGGCCAGTTTCTTGAATGATGAGACCAAAGCTCCCAAATCTGAAGACAGCAAAGATTCTTACAGTCACATTTTCCAGGAATATGTTGAAATCAGCAGGCTATTGCACATATACATAATGGCATGACCTTTCTGTAGCTCACTGGGCAGGTAAAACAGTGGATTCTTTCAATAAAACCAGAGATTGGCAAATGCTGGAAGGAGAGAGGTCTATCTCCAAGAGCAGGCTGTCTCAGTAGGAGTGGTCCTTTGACTGTGTACCTTTAACTAGTGTGTTAAGGCTGAAAGGAATAAATTATAACAAATTTAAACAACCAGGATAAGCTACTGAAAACCTACCAGAGGAAACCTTCAGTGTGTTAAATCTCTGCAGGGTGGATGTCTGTACCTGTGTTGTTTACACATCTATTGCAGGTAATGGATTGCAACTTGAAAGTGTCTATTTCTCCCAGTTTATGAGTGTATTTCTCACCTAGAAAATTAGGTGAGATGTAAATATCTTCCTGAAGTCAAATAAATATATAAATTTGGGATAACAGAGAGTATGCTGTACCACTGTCTAAAATTTTCTAGGAATTTTAGTGAAGTTCATTAGCTTCATTAGGTAGGAGCTGCCACTCTGATATAGAAAGTGCCAAAGCACTATTATGCAGTAGATGCTTGATGGCCCATTCTGACCTCATCATGTAAGAATTTACAAGTCAATAATTAGGAAAAAAAAGTATTTCGATTATACATTCAAGTATAGGATTGGTATAGCAGCACAATGCCGAGTGTCAAACAGAAAAAGATTAGATGTTGATGCCAGGCTGATGGCTGTTGGTAGCACACTGTAATAATCAGTGTGGTTTTACTATGTACTATATCTTTCAGATAGGCAGATGACTTTTTTTTCCAGCGCCTTAATTTTGTCACCCTTCTCCAAGTTAAAATTTAAAAAGAAATAACAGCAGTAATAATAATAGTAACAGCAACAACAATAAAAATAATAATAATATAATCAGTTCTTTATCTGCATATCTTGTTACAATAAAAAATAGATGCACCTACAAAACCTTTATAATCATTGTTACTGTTAGTAATATCTGCCCAATTTTGTGGTAATTCTTAGATTGAAATGGGTGGGGTGTTTGCTTTCATCATTGCAGGAATGAGAAGTGAAAAATTAAGATTCTCTTTCTACAGAAAAAATTGTGTAACACTGACTGACAAGCCAGTTTAGCACTGAACATTGAGGTATTTTTGTGCTCCTGCAAGACAGCTGGAAGAGTTCCATTTATCTTTGTCTAGAAACTGCTGTTAAGTTCCACACATGGGAGCTGCTGCAAAACACCTGGTCTGCTTGAGGAAATGTCTGCTAAAATTTTTCAGGAGTGAGATCTATCATCCTTATTTACAGTTAGGACAGAGTGGTTTTGCCTTCTTTGCAAGCTTTTCAGCATGGTGGAAGCATATGAACATTTTAAAACATATTCATAGAAATATAACTGCATCACAGTGTGTATGATAATGCAGCTTGGAAGGGACCTCAGAGATTTTTAGTCCAACCTCCTGCTCAAAGTAGGGTCAGCAATGAGGTCAGACCAGGTTGGTTAGGCTTTAATTTATTTATTGGGTTGGTTATTAGGTTTCCTGGCTTGAGGAAGAATTCTTGAGAATTATGGGCTTTTTTCACATGTCTTTTTGAACTTTTATCCATAGTCTGTCTGTCAGCTGCTGAGGTGTACTGAAATTTCTCCTTTGCCTGCAGGCACAGTAATAACCTGCAGTGAATTATTGAAAATATTTTCTGTTTCTATTACATTCACTGTTTATTATATCAGAGTCAGTTAGTATTAATAACCAGAATAATAATAATAACAATACTGAGGAACAATATATAAAATATTAATAAAAATATTAGAAGAACAAGTGGGTGTACCTATTTCTGGTGGTATTTTTAGAGGATTCTAAATGCAGAAACTCGGGTAGTAATATTTTATTCCAATTTGTAAACATCCAGTTGAAATGAAAAAAAAAAAAAAAAGAAAAAATTAGAAACCACTAACAATAATCCTTGAATTATTAAAATATTGAAAATATTGCTTAGAATATACATTCAAAGGGTGTCACACCTGTAATAGTAAAAGTGTAATTTGTAATCCTTGTTGTTAAAATGGTTCTTACACCCCATAAGGTTATTGTGAGAGAAAGGATCATATTAGGTACCTCATGTCTTCATATTAATAGAAATAGATTTTCATAACTACACAAAGGAACTAGTTGCTTAGCCTTCTTTAATAATTATAATTAATTTTCATCTAAAGGGACATTACTTTGCCTAAAACTTCCTGTTTTACTTAGCTTAACATAAAGCTACATGCTTTGATTAAGAGTGCTGGATATAGCTGAAGTGTATTTATAGCATGTAATATAGAAAGACCCTTCCATTTGCATATTTATCCAAGCATTTCATGAATTAAACATTGAGTAATACAAACATCCCCATTTTACTGTATTCTTATAGTTTGTCATAAAAAAGCTAAGACTTACAGTATATTGTGTGTCATTAAAGTGATCTTAGAAGGGAAAAAGGAAGTGGAATCCTGACCTTTTCATATTCCTTCAAACCATAGGTAAATCAAACTCCATATTCTAAGTAGTTGTCAAACCAGTTTTTCCATTTCCACTAAATTTTCCTCAGAAGTGTTTTATATCATGTGTTAGGTTAAAACCCACCAGAAAAACAGTGTTCTGGTGTAGCTACAAGTAAATGCTGGTTTTATTCATCACAGACTACTGAAATTGGGATTCTCTGGCGTAAGTTCATAGTACATGAGAGACTTTCAACAAAACATTTTGGGTCTTCTGCATCCAGGATGATTTGTTGTTAAGAAAGGTAAAAGCCTGTCAGGTATCTCTTCTCAAACTCTTTAGAAATGGTGAAGAGGCTTTTGTGCACAAATCTTGTGGATGGTGCAGTGTAGCTACTATTAGGACAGCACTATTGCTTTTACTATTTTTTCAGTCTGAATTTGCTTTTTAAAAGGTAATTCCTATGAATATAACCCAAAAAAGGTCAAATGTCAAATATAATGAATAAATTGGTTTGATGAATGAATGAAAACAACTTTATAAAGGTTGTCAATATTTAGCATATGTTATCATTCAGTGCTATTGATCTAATCAAGAAAAAAACATGGCTTTAAATGTATGACATTAGTTTAGTAAAAAAAAATAAAAAATAAGTTTAGTACCAAATATGTCCAACATGTAAGTCTTTGCAGTATGACAATTGGTTTTAAGTGCTATCCACATATACAGTCTTTTTGGTAGAATAAGAATAGCAATTCCTAAACTGTATTTGCATAGGAAATTGCAACACAAGTGGGAAGAAAATCAATTACAGATTCTTGTTAATTAAAGTTCTAAAAATGAATTATGCAAATAAACCTCAAAAGACTTTTTAAGCTCTTTCCAACATTTCTCTACAGCTTTTAATGAGCATTTTTGAATTACCAGATCTGCATTAAAGGCAGAACTTTAAAATAATTCAGCACATATATATAATATATATATTGTCATAATAACAAGATAATAATTAATTTTGCTTTAGCACAGAAAAATAAAATATTTTCTTGGAATCTGAATTCAAGATTATGTATTTTTCACTGTGTGTAGTAGAAAAGCAGAATAAATACATAAAATCAAATTTAGAAAGTTACATTTAATGATCAGAAGCATAACAGTTGTAACCAAACTATTCCAAAAATGTACGCAATGAAACAAAGCCTTTCATCTTGTCAATCTCTGCAAATATATTCAATCAAAAAAGTAAATTATAGAGAATAAAAGTATGTTCATGTATAGATACAAGTATTCTTTCACTGTATGTTCAGAATATAATATTTTTCCTTTTTGTTTGATATAATTTACACAATTTATGTCAATAGAATTTCAGAATTTGAGAAGACTCCAGACCAAAGCCAAAGCTGCTTTTCATGGTCCTGAACACTTCTGTTCATTGCTCTGGGTCTCAAAAAAATCTGACAAATATTTTCTAATAATTCCAACATATTTAATTGAAAAAGAACTGATAATATATTTTTCTATGCCTGAATATGTCAGAGATTCAACAAGGTATATAAAAATGTAATGGATGAATAATTTATTTCACAAGCTATTTATCTAAGATCATTTGATTAAAGCTCACTGGAATCTTTAATTAATTAAGTAGGTCTAACTGCCCACAGGTAAGATGGACAAGGAGATCTGTTTGTTCCATGTTCCTACTACAACATGTAGAGGAAAGTTCATTAGAATTGGGAATATACTGGAATAGAGCATCTTCACTGAGGGCTGCCCTTAGCAAAGCCTCAGCAAGGCGTTCTTAGGGCAGCCTCTGCCAGGTGCACTGGAGCCTGGGTCCCAGGTGGCAGCAGGAACACAGGGAAGTCCCTAGAGAAAGCAGTAGCTTTAAAGGAAAAATAGTAAGATTTGGGTCTAAAAAAGCTGAAAACTCTTATTTGCTGTGTAGCCATATGTACTTCCAGACCTGTGGGAAGTTACCATGCATGTGTATCTACGCTTGAGTTCGTTGAAACAGTGTAAGACAGATATACTAAAGGAAAAGGGCAATATTTCCACTGAAATGACTTGCAGTGAATAATTACGCATCCTAATGAATTGCAATTTCTCTTCTTTTACTCAGTCCAGAAAGTATTTTATCACCTAAAGAACTAAACAGATGTAAACAGCCCTGAAATTCTGGAGGACAGAAAGGCAGCACCATTTGAAACATGCTGCAATTACATTGAGGCTTAATAACACAAACATGGTTTTGTGCTTTTATTCCCATGTTTGAGTCTCACCATGTAAACAAGAGCATGGCAATGAGTAAATAACTTGTCTTAAATTTCTGTCATAAACCCTTATTTATTGAATAAGAATATTATTATTCCTTCTTAAGTAGTGCAGTCTTCTGGACAGGTATGACACATACATCAGTATTTGTTTTCTGGTAATGTTTGTTAACATTATACTGAGTGGATTAATGTGCAAACATACATACAATACATAGTCTCAGTAATATCTGACATGAAACATTCCCAGTTCCATGTATTTTTTACCTTGCCCTTATATTATGCCTTTAGCATTCATACAGCTCAGGCATAAACCAACATGAAATATTTACTGACACTATATTTTTTTAACATATACTTATTGTAAATCCTAGTTCTGCCTGAAATATCTTCATCAGGAGCCAAAAAACAAATGCACAGCCACTATGAAGTGGTCTATCTAGATACGTCTGTGTCTCTTAGAATAAAAACTATTTTAATTCACATTGAAGTACTTTCTTAAATAGTTGTCTGTTGACAAGAGTTAGACCTCTGACTTCTGTCTCTTTGGTAATTAGCAATTGCATACAGAGCAGTTCATAGGAGAGTCTCTCCAAAGTAGTCATTTAGACTCTACAGAAATTTCCTTGTTCCCACATATATAATTTTACTTTAAAGTAACTCTTTCTACAGAAAAAAAATAGTTAGAAAGAAATGGATGAAGTCTTCATGAACTTCATGATGTTATCAACAGCTCAAGTAAATAAAAATTAACACCTTTTTAATTAGCTACCAATGTCCTACAGGAAAGACCACTGCAACCCAACAGAGAGAAAAAAAGCTGCAGAATTTGACAAGCTTTCTGCCTTCTTCTCTGTGGTGTTGAAAGCACAAAATTACACCCACCCTTGTAGTGGTAAACCAGTAAGAATGGCCTTCACAGAAATGTAATTGTTATTTTAATTCTATATTTACAAGACAATAAAATGCCAAGTCAGCGTTGGCCATTCCCTTTTTTGATCATTACCTGTCAGCTTTTTGTGGCTTTATCACATGGCCTCCAGTTTCATTAAAAACAAAACAAAACAAAACAAAGACAGCCAATAACAAAAAGCCCAAAACAATGCACACACAACAACAAGCCTACACATCAACAGCTAAAGGGAAGTCATTCATCCCATAATTGCCCTGGCCTCAAACAAGCCATGAAGCAGTGCACACAATAAAGGCAATCTGTCCTCTTTTAAAGGGAAGTTCAAACAGCTGCTTTGAGTTTTCTATTGCATATTCAAAGTGATAATGTATGAAATTATTAACTTCTGCACTGGGGTTTATGGCATTAAGAACCCCCCATCAAGCAAACAAACTAACGATGTGGCTGGTTTTAAGGATTGCTTTGTTAGAGACTTCTGGGTCAATTGGGCTTTCAAAGAGAGCTTGGATACTTGAAACATTTCGGAAGCTAACTTAATTGAAGACGGATGGTGTCTGACATCAGAAATGCCCGTTTTCCTTTCTTTGCATGTCATTCCCCATGTTGATTTGTAAGGATACCTAAGGGTTATATGCCAAGCTACCCAGGGGAGAGACTTTTTGGTTGTTTGACAGCTAGCATAGCTCAGCTATAAGCCAGTGAGCTGCACAATTCATCAGGGGTTTGATCCAAAGACTGTGAGAGTTAATGGGGGCGTTTCTTTGACTTTATTGCTTTGGGTGAGAACCACTGCAAGAGTCACTGCAGCCATATCTTGAGCCCACCCAAAGGAGCATGGATTAGGTTGTCTAAGACTGATTAGCTTCTGGTTTATTTAATAAAATATTTTCTGCAATTCTTATTTCCTTTCTAAAATAAACATCAGTGTTTACTGTCTTTTCTGTGCTTCTCTTGCCCCCTGCCAGCCACCATGTAAATGTTATCTTATTGCTTAAAGGTGTTGACCTCTTCTTTGCTCTTCCTTCACCTTCACAGTTCTTTCTCCTAAGAATCTGAAATCATTAAAGAGAAAATAAAAGGTTTTCTTCTCCCAAATCAAAGTTCACTGGATTTTCCAGTCTTCTTTTCCTCCTTGTGTGACACAGAGCAGAGCTTTCTACCGAGATTTCTGACTACCCAACACCTCTGCAAATCTGTATGTAGCAAATGTTATATTCCATTTTTAGTAAACAGGAGTTTCCCTTATCATTGCCATTTTTCATCTTTGAAAAAACCTTTGTTTATGCAAAGGCAGAAAGCTGATGAAAGATCATAAAATCATAGAATATCCTGAGTTGGAAGGGACCCCCAAGCATCATTGAGTTTGTCAGCTCAGTTGACCCAGTAAGGACAGTGTCATTCCAGGGACCAGAATGTGAGTGAAGAGTCCCAAAAAGGGACATAAATGTCTGGCACAATTTATGAAACACACAGTCCAGAATAAAGTGTGACTGTGGAGGAGTCTTAAGTCACATACAGGGAGATTGCCTCAGCCTGGGGTTCACCAAGAACCAAGCAGGGAGCTGCCCAAGATAACCAGTATGAAATCCTCAGGTTAAAAATGGGCATCTTAAACCCCACTGCTTTGGGAGCACTCATGTGTTCCCCAGTTTCCACTTCTATTGTAATCTCACATGTGTTTTAATGTCTAAGATGCTCTATTTTCCATCTGTGAGACATCCTCTCTCCTAATTTTGAAATAGAATAATTTGAGACCATTAATTCCATATAGTAACTGAAGCCCTATACTTTGCTGACCCATGAATGACATCCAACAGCAATTAAGTTAGTCTTGCCTGTAGTTCCCTGAATACCTCAGAACCCATCACTTCCCATTAGAATCATAGAGTTGTTTAGGTTAAGTTCAACTCACATATCTCAAAAAAAATCTTGAAGCATTGCTTCAAGAAAGATAGAGAATCCACTTTATTCCATTGTTATTATCAATGGCATTCTGAAAGGATACACAAATTATTTGCCACATTCAGGTAGCCTGCATATTTAAACAAACATATGCTAAGACTGTAACCTCTGGGGCAGAATGTCTCCTTGATGCTAGCACTCGCTTATTCTGGCATAACAGCTGGAGGAATCTCTTGGCACTAGCCTAATATAAGCATAGCCTAAAGTATATTTGATAGAGAAATAACCCTTTTAAATGGTTTAATAAAGATTTTATTGATGAATAAACTTTTACATTCTCCTTTGCTGATCTGACTCCTCTTCAGTGAATAGCTGAAAACAATGCATTATTCTGGTTGACATAACAGGCAGCACGAAATCTGTTCCTGGGAGATTTAAATGACAGGAACTTAATGGCAGCTCAACAATTTTAAGGCATTTTGCTTCTAACAGTGACTTACACTTGCAGTGATATAACATGGTACAAGTGTAAAGCAGAAGCTACAGAAGAAGAAACAGACATATCCACACTATTGAGTCCCTGTGCCTGGGGTTGTACTGCTTCTGACAACTAAGAACTCACCCTGCTCAGGACTTAGAGCCATCTGAGTGAGCACTACTCACAGAATGAGCTTAATTGTCTGTGTGAAACAGGCAGGGACATTTGCAGATGTAAATTGAACACTGCTGAAGGTAGCAGTAGAGTTGTAACGTTCTATAAATTACTTTCGCTGGCCTGGCTCAGCACCCCTCACAGAGCTTTCAGCTTGATTCAACAGGGCTCTAAGCAACCAGGGAAGAAAATTTCTTTTAAAGAAATTTAATGCAGCAGAACTGATTAACTGGGGAACAGCCTACAAACAGGCAGCTGAGAGAATGTTCTCGGCAAGCCAAATAGCCCTGTTATGTTGGTTTTATTAATTAACATCTGGCTTCCTGCCTCTAAATCGGGTCCCCTTCTTTGCCGCTTTAATGCCATGTTTTCACCACTTTTACTCTGAAATGTACCCCAAGAATTTGAGATTAAATCCTTTGGCTGTTCAGCTTCTGAAACACAAGTCAATCTCCTCTAAATAGCATACAGCAACACAGCTCTAGTGGTCTCAGCAAACCTCATTTTCCTGCAGAGACTTGGTAAAGAATGGCAAAAAAGAAGAGACAAAGTCCTGCATCAAAGCGAGAAAAATAATTAGTGAAGTAGACAGGGTATATAAGAGACAGCTTTTAACTGAAGAAACACTCTCCATCATTAGGAGAGCTTGGGTAGGCATACCAGAGCAGCATTATCTCTGTGGGATAGGCTCATCCTAAACTGGAAAAATAGCTACGTGTTATGCTTGTGGTTTTGAGAAAAAACAAGACCAAAGCTTCACACAAGTTGCAAAGCAGTGCTGGCCACTGCAAGCTGCTCCTCCAGTTTCTGAATGCTACAGTCCAGCCTGCAGAAGTATACTTTTGTATACTCAAAAAGCCAAGGTCTTAAAAGACATAAACTACAAAATATAGACTTCTTTTTAGGTGATGGTTTTCAGAACACATAGCAGAAACCATACATGTAATTGAAGGCCATAACTTAATCTGAACAGATTCGAAAATTCAGCATTTTACATCTTTACAAGTTGCTAGTCTCTTTCAGACTGTGTTTCTGACACACTGATATTTTTCAGTACTAATCTTGGCTAATGGCCATGTATTTAATTTTTTTTAATAATTATGTTACAAGTATTAAAAAACAGGGCTTATTTTTAAATTTTAATGGATCATCTTGTATTTCTTTATCTGCTTTTCTGCCACTTAGTATGTCAGGGATGTGTATGTATGTTGGATCCTGGAGAAAAATTCTTTGGAAGTGACTCTGTTACATTGTATTTATTGTTCCTCATAATATGCTGTCTCTTTGGGAATTTTTATTCACCCTTAGTTTGTCTTTAATTTCACAAAATGTTTTAGTGTTTTGCTGTTCTCATAGCTTCCGGTCTACCACCACATATTCTGTCACCCAACACACTGCAAAATTAGTGACCAGCTTGACAATAAATAGTATCTTTATTTTAAAAGAGTTTCTCTTAACATGTGCAATTGCATCAAGTGATAGAACATGATTGTCAATAGGTTCACATAACTTGTCCCCAAGTGACATGTTTACTTACTGCTGAGCCACCAGTTCATTGGCTGTAAGATTAGTAGAGATTTACAGAAAGAAAAATATATCCTGTTAATGCTTCACAAGTTTCGTAGTTCAATGTTACTAAATCAACTGTTTTTACAGTGTTAATGCACAAGCTGAAGCAGCTTATTAAGTGTCAGGGGGCTGATTTTATTCAGTGTGTAAAAATATACTGTGCTGATTTCTTCACATACAAAGGCTTAAAACTCTGCTTTGGTAAGACCTGAGCTGATCCCACTTTTTAAAGAAGTCTGTGCATACGTCATGGTTTTAGTCCACTTACTGCATTGCCTAAAGTGGCAGCTGATGTCATCTGATGCAAAGAGTGCTCCTGGATCATGTGCTCAGGGCTGCACTTCGTCCTGAGCAGAGCTGTAACTGTGATAATCTCCTGCTGCAACAGATAAGAAATCTATTACTGGCAACTCTACATGAATGCAGAAATCCTGAGACATCACAGGTTCTCACTTCAACTGGTGGAAATCTTTCTTGTGATTTGATTAAGCACTAGCTATAATAAAGAGGAAAATAGTTAAATATTATGAATGGAGCGCCAGAATTTTCAGCTCACAGAATCCAAAAGGAAAGGATTATCTCATCTATCTTTGGGCATCTTAGTGTTATGATTATAGTCTAAGTTAGTCTTTGTTTCCCCTACAGTCAGCAGGAAGAGGTGGGTAATGTAGATGAGCCCATTTCCTACATGGTTTGACAAAAGAGCACCAGCTTATTGGACTATTATTTGGACTGCTGAAGTTGACATGAATTTCACCTAGTATTATGAATTTCTAGGAAATGAATGAGATAATGCAGTTTTGAGGGATGTCTTACTTCCCTGTTATTTTCTGTCCTGCTGACTTCCTTCATAACAATTAAATCTATGCATTTTCAGATGGCCCAATTTTTCTTGGCCCAACTTGATCTCTGTGTGGGAGGTCTGTGCCAGACAGTACTCCATGTAGCCTCTGAAATTACTCTTCTTCTAATTGATATTTGGTGAAAGAAGGTTTGTGCTTCCAGTAATCTTCCATGTGCAGCTATTAATTACATTTCATAGCCAGACTGAGGTTTGATTTGCATGGTAAGCATGCTGGGGGAGCCATATACATTATCCTATAGACAATGAAGCTTCCTGGATTGTCTAAAAAATAATCTCAGATTTGTCAAACAAGCATTGTCACTACAGCTGCTGTATACTGTAAACTATAGGCATTAATTTCATTTTAGGTAAATAAAGCTTTTTATACCAATCACTGAAAGTAGGTACACCCATTTTGACTGCATTGGTGGTCAGGCAAAGTTTTAAAAGTACCTTGCAAGCTTTAAAGTGAAAGGAAGTTATTCCGTGGTTTTGGTCAATATTTTCTTTCAAAATCACTTCATGGATGTTATTGTTGATGAATTTTGCTGAGTATTCAGAGTTTTCTGAATTTCTAAGAGATTCTCATATATTTTCTCTTTTAAGACAAAAATCATCACAGTGAAACTGTTACCAAATTCTGTTCTTAGACACAACTATTGAAAAAATATGCCTACTTACTAGTTGATGAAAATAATTTTCTTTGATTTTCCAAAAGATATACCAATGAGATTCAATAATTTTCATGAAGTTAGAAATTGTTCTTCACTCCTTTAAGCAGGGGGATTTGAAACATTCAGCTTTGCTGCCTCCAGTAATGTCCTCATGCAGCACAGGTATTTTGAAAGCCTAGATCTCCTTAAATAAATAAGGTAAAAAATATTATTTTTCTATTTGTTCATACAAGTCAAGCAAAACCACCCAATTTGAAATATTAGTTAGTACTTTGTGTACACAGGACCTCCACAGGGCATTGTTGGCTGCAGGTCTTGTAACTAAGAATGTGCCCATATTAGACATAAAGTGGGATAATAAATAAACTTACTGAATTTAGTTCATTCCATGTGCTCAGATAAAATGCTCTAGTCATCAGCACATTATAGAAAAAGACTCAGAATTAAGAAAGTAAATGTTCTTCATATTTAATCACATTCTTAGATTTATCTAACTCTTTCACAGCTGTGATAGGTTGACAGTTTTGGTGTGCTTCCAAGGACTTCCATGGTCCCTGAAGTCACACAAGTCCTTAAATACCCAGATATGAGCAGCTGCACAAGGAGGAATCCAACAGCTGTTCAGCTTCTCTGTGCTGCCAGCTGCAAGCCAACACCACCGAGAGAAGGTGCTGGGATGGAGGAGCTGGGCTGGAGGAGCTGGACTGGAGGAGCTGGACTGGAGAAACTGGACCAGAGGAGCTGGGTGGAGGAGCTGGGCTGGAGGAGCTGGGCTGGAGGAGCTGGGCTGGAGGAGTTGGACTGGAGAAACTGGACTGGAGGAGCTGGGCTGGAGGAGCTGGACTGGAGGAGCTGGGCTGGAGGAGCTGGGCTGGAGGAGCTGGACTGGAGGAGCTGGGCTGGAAAAACTGGACTGGAGGAGCTGGGCTGGAGGAGCTGGGTGGAGGAGCTGGGTGGAGGAGATGGGCTGGAGGTGCTGGACTGGAGGAGCTGGACTGGAGAAACTGGACCAGAGGAGCTGGACTGGAGGAGCTGGACTGGAGGAGCTGGACTGGAGAAACTGGACCAGAGGAGCTGGACTGGAGGAGCTGGACTGGAGGAGCTGGACTGGAGAAACTGGACCAGAGGAGCTGGGCTGGAGGAGCTGATCCCAGAGGGTGCATTTGTTCCATGCCCCATGAGCCAGCGTGGGGATGATGTGGCTGCAGTCACTCAGGGGACTGAGCAGGGCCAGGAGGACCCTACTTGTGGCTACCTGCATTAAGCCACTTTCATTTTGTTCTCCTATTCTTTGTCTTTAATACATCTTAGATCACAAGCTTTCCAGGGTAAAGTTTTCCTCTTATTGTGTGTCCAGTGAAGTAGAATACCCTCATCTCTGCAGCACTATTCAAACCTGAAATTTGTACATCTCCTTGGGAATGTTAAAGGTCTGACTTACCCTGTGAGATATTCCTGCAGGAATCATCCAGAAAGTTCTTAAGGACTGATCCACCTTAATTCATAGACTTTTGATGTATCACTCAGCTTCTTTCGTTTCCCCAAGGGGAAGAGCAAGAGTTAATGGTCATCAAAATGCTATATATTTAATACTATATATTTTTTATATGAGAATTATGTGGTTTGCATTTGTGCAAGGGTTTTTATTTAATTTATTTTTTTTTTACTAAAATCCATGTTCTGTTGAGGGGTGAGGAGAACAGAGGATTTGCTTATTTTTTTACTATTCCTGCTTCCATATTTTGAAATTATAAAAATATTCCCTAGTTTCAACTTTTAAATTTTTTTCCTTTGTTACTACATACAGAAAATATACACAGACTGTTGCTTTCCTCAGTGATAGGTTCAGGCTCCCAACAAACACTGTCTGACATTACTGAGCATAGTTACCCTTCTGCAAAGAACTCCCAAGAATAAGTAGCATGTGACTAATGATATTAGCAGAACCAGGAACTCTGGAGAATTGCTAAGATGCCCCTCACTATTCCTGAGATGGGACATGTGTCCCACTGTTGGAAAATATTAACTGTACAATAAATAAATGTCCTGGAATTCCTTCTTGCTCTCTGCTTTCCTAAGTTTATTGCTCTTTAAGAATAAGCATTTTCCTTTCATTTAAAGGAAGAAAACAGAACAATATTTTGTTAATATGATAAATAGAATATTCACAAAAAAAATGAAAACAAATGGTGGAGGCAAAAAAATCAATCTTTTCTTTCTAGGGAAAGGGCAAAATTGGTTGTGCAGAATGGGGTTTCTTTTGAGTGGGGGAAAGCAGAAGAGAGTGGTGGTTTCTTGATGCAGCTTGATCTGATGCTTGAGAAAATAAAGAAACACCTTGCAAATAAATATCCCTTTCCCACTATTCCTTATAGAACCTTCCAGTACTTGACGGGGGTCTACAAAAAGAACTGGAGAGAAACTTTTCACAAGGGCATGAAGTGATGGAACTGGGGGTAATGGCCTTAAGCTAAAAGTGCAAGTTGAGATTGGATATTAAGAAGGAATTTTTACTGAGGGTGGTGAGGCCCTTGGCCCAGGTTGCCCAGAAAAGCTGTGGACACCCCATCCCTGGAAGTGTCCAATACCAGGCTGGACGGGACTTTGTGCAGCCTGCTCTAGTGGAAGGTGTCCCTGAGCACGGCAGGGGATTTGGAACTAAATGATTTTTAAGGTGCTTTCCAACCCAAGACATTTCATTGTTTTACTTTTTGCTAACTCTTATCTAAGGGACAGGTTGAATGTCAACAAAATTGTCATTCAAAGTCTCCTTACCCACTGCGTCCAAAATTGAAAGTGAGAAACTGCAGTAAGCAAAAACTGCTGTTAAGCAGTGCATTTTTCTTTTATCCCTGAATAAAAATGAAGTGTTTGGAACTGGAGGTCATCTACATCAGTGGGGTGATCCAGGGTGTATTTTAAATATGGAAATGAGATGAGTGTTCATCACAACTGGTTACTGCTTGTTAGCACAGCCCAGGCCATCTACCACATACCCCGAGAGACCCCACTTCAGTTCTGGAACAAAACACAGTAAATTAAAATCCTGCCCTTGAAAAAGATTGAGAGCATGCATGTGAATATTTGTCAATGAACCAGTAGCCTTTCTGGTAGTTCATTAAATAATCATAACTCCCTTTTACCACCAGTCAGTTCACAGCTTTGATCCTGTAGATCCCTGCCAGCAATGAGCTCAAGTTTGCATCTCTTCTACAAGGCTGCTCTTGAATCAGGACTGAAAAGTGTGACCTAGATTTAAAACCCTGAGATGTGTTTCAAAATACAGCTGTTCAGGACTCATTGCAGTACTATAAAACATATTTCAATTCAATTAGTGAGATGAGTAGCCTTTTTAAAGCTAGATAAGACAAATTACTCATTTCCTCTGTTGACACTTAGATCACTGACAGCACAGAGAGCTCATCACTGCTACAAAGGGTAGGGAATCTGCCCCCAAATTTTTCAAGTATTTCCTCTCCCACCTTGTTAATTTCATAAATATGCCTCAAAGGAAATTATTCTTTCTACAAGAAAAGTATGCTCGTTTTTTAAATCATCATATTCCATCAAAACTGCAAAGATCAAGATATAACAGTGAGTTAGAGGAAGAATGAAATGGGCACCCACTGCTGTGCCCTGCAGAAAAACAGGAGGCTTTTGTCTTAGAAAGAGGAATTTAAAAATTCATTGCACTGGAAGTGATACAGTGGGTTAATTCACTGCCCTTTGGAGACCTGAAATGCATTTGTGCAGTGATTGTGTTTTTCCAAATCCCCAACCCACCAGCACACATCTTGGCACGGAGGGGAACAGCTGCAGTGCTGCAGGTCAGGGGATGTGTACTGGCAGAGGCTGAGGGGGGAAGCCTGTCCTGCACCTGCCTGCATCGTGCCTGCCCTGAGCCAGTGCCATCAGTTTCTGACTTAGTTAAAATCCTTCAAATCCTCCACATTCACAACCCTTTCTGCAAGGTAACTGTTGCCAGTAGGAGACTGCATTTGCCTTCATGCCTGTGCAGTTTTTCCCTCTGCATGTATTTTCAATTTTACAAGAGCAACAGAGGGAATAGAGATATATGTTGTTGTGTAATTTAAGTGATGAAAATGCTTGAAAATATTACATTGTTACAAGTATTTAAGAACTGAATTAACATGAACTACATCAATAGACTAGATCATGCAAATAGTGTCATCAAAGACAAAATTCATTTAATTCATCCTGGATTGTTAAGGAATTTCAATTACAAAGGAGTATTTATACGGGATCTGAATGATCATAGAGTCATAGAAGAGCTTGGGTTGGAAGGGACATTAAAGATCATCTAATTCCAACCCTCCCACCTTCCATCAGATCAGGCTGCCCAGGCCCCCATCCAGCCTGACTCTGAACACTTCCAGGACTCATCCACAGCCTCTCTGGGCAGCCTGTTGCACTGCCTCATCACACTGAGTTAAGAATTGCCTCCTAATATCTCCTCTAAATCTCTCCTCTTTCAGTTTAAAATGGTTCCTCCTTGTCCCACCACTATCTTACCATGTAAAAAGCCTCACTCCAGCTATTTTATTAGCCCCTTTAAGTACTGAAAATCCAAAATAAGGTCTCCCCAAAGCCTTCTCTTCTCCTGAAAACAAGAGCTGAACAACCCCAGCTCTTTCAGCTGTCTTTGTAGTAGAGGTGCCCCAGCCCCCTGGTGCCCTCTGTACTCACTCCAACAGGTCCATGTCTTTCTTGTGCTGAGGGCTCTAGATTTTCAGACCTGATCAGCCAACCCTAGGCAGCCCCTGGGTTACTGCCATTAAAACATGTGGAACTCCAAGACTACATGTCAGAAGAGGTGAAGTGACTCTCTCTTACTGTCCAAAACTGCTGGACCTGCACAGCTTATGTGTCTTTACCAGGGCTGCTCACCTTCAATTCTGTGTAACAAAGGGAGAATACATGTGATTAACTTTAAAGATTCCAGTAGATTTGTTTAATAACTGTGTATAAAAGCATTTGATTGCTTGTTTTTCTACAAAGGATACAAAGCCGGTGCAGCAGCTGTTCCTCTACAGACATTATGGGGTGATCTGTGCCCTCCATTAAACTCACCTCCTTACTGGTGTGTAACTGTTCTGGTTCTACTAGTGCACCAGACACCTGGGAAATGTTTGAACAGATGGGCTTAAGAAGTGCAAAATTAACAGAAAAATGCAATTGAGTACCTTCAATCTCATTATCCTTAGGCCAAAGGTATGGGACTTAGTCACCAAAAAGACAATATTATCAACCAGTCAACACAATATTCTCATTTACAAGTTCTCTTTTCATACAAGACTTCATTTATATATAAAGCATTTATTCAGGAATCAAAAGACATAGTATTGACATCAAGGTCTTGGAGGAGATGATAAAATATATGGCTGCTATTAGCTGTGTGTCCAGTTTGACAGCCATAATCCTTGGTCATGGCTTATGAGAGCAATGTTCAGGGAGTACCTGATTTAGATCTCAGCTAAATATGATGCTGAATATGGGGGTTTACTTTCTGGGTAGGCAGGGTAGAAAATCAGCTATTGCACAGAATAAATAAATTAATTCCAAAGCGGACAAAGGAGACTTCGTATGTTAAAAGAAAAATAAAAAATAAGAAAAGAGTTACCTTGAACATGACATTTTCATAAGTTTAACATGTGTAATGGAATTTTATGTAAATTTTGAATAGGTGAAACTTACCTATTGCAGCAAGAAGCAGTTAAAATAGTCAAATGACTGTATTCATTCCACAGCTTTTACAAGCTATAGCCCACAGCCCTGCAGTTGTACGTGCCACTTTTCCCAGCTGCACTTAAAAAAGTAAAGTAATCATTTTGCAGTTTAAGTGTTTATTTGGCCCACTGTTTCTGGGTAAAACCAGAACTTTGCAAATGTTAGTTTCATACTTATACCATTCATTTCTCTGTGCAACAATATATATATTTAATGGAGAGAAAGTTGCTATAATTTGGCTGGTGCAGCCAGTACTTCTGTGCAGTTTACAAGATAAATGTTGCTTTCTTTTCTCTCTTTAGAGCAGATTCTTGTAACTTTACTTGTATTCACCAATATATTGCCATATAAATAATTCCAATGAAGTCTATATAATTGCTTTTAAAGTGTTATTCACTGAAAATGGATCAACATTTTATCCTTTGTTTAGATCTTACAAATCACTAAATTTTCAGCCCACAATACTTATATAATATAGTATCACTGTATTTTTACAGTGATAACCAACAAGTTTCACTGAAGTAAATTAAAGATTTTTTAATCAACATCAAATGGATTTGGGTCATATTATGTACAAATTTAGTCATAGTCTAGCTTCTTCAAAAATACTCAGCTTTCTTCCTAATCCTGCTCCAAATAATGTCAAAGTAAAAAATCCCAGTGATTTCAAAGGGAACACATATAATTAATATGAAGTGCTTTTGAAAATCTTACATACAGTTAATGTTTCAACTTTAACACTTGAACTACATCTCACTAGGTATATTCACAGGAAATATATATTGAGATCAGAGGTGTTTCAGAGATCTTTCAGCTGCTGTTTGATACAAATATCAGTGCGAAGGAGTAAGAAGAAGAGTAGAATAGCCTTGCTGCATTTGTATGAAAGAAGGCATAAAGCAAGAAAAGTGATACTCTGCTCGTTTTTAAATCATCAGTACAATATCTGCTGACTCCAGCAGCTCCAGGATTTCCTCCTAAATGTATTTCAAGTTACTTAAAAGCTTCAGAGCATTCCTTCAATGAAGTAGCTTAAGAAAAGAAAAAAGTCCTATTTGGATATTAATAGATGACTGTTGCACAAATATCATATGTCACGAAAAATGTAGTAAAAATGTATACAAGCTTGAAAGCATATTTTCCTGAAAACATGTTGGAAGCATATTTCTGACAGCTAATTAAAGGGTCCAATGAAACCTGAAATGAAATGCGTTATGAAGGCTATGCTTTAACAGTCAAATTCATTTTTCTCAGTACATCCAGAAATTAAAATCTTGGTATCATTGAACTCCAGTGGAAATTTTACACTTGAATTATTTAATTTTCTTTATTTCTGAAGCCATAGAATTATAAACAGGATATTCTGGGAAAACCCTAGATGCCCTTAAGCAAGCAGATTTTGACCATATTAGACTTTATCTGAGCTGAATCTCATATACAGATCAAAATGTCAACCCAGTTCTCAACCAAAGCAATTTCTTCCTTACACAAAGCAGATTGCTTCTGAAAAGACTGTTGTTGCACAAACACCCCAATGCTCTTACTTCTAAATTTAAGCAGGAATTTTCTGTCTGAGGGCCATTCCATTCATGCAGCCACATCCCATGCAGAATAAAAGGGGGGAACCATCCTCCCAGGAAGCCCCAGGCACAATCTTTCTGCAGGTACATGGAATTAAGGTGATCAGTATTTGAGTCTGTACCCTGACAGGAACAACAGTTTCATTCTACAGCACAGTCTTTAGCCATAATCCCTTCTCTGTAGGCCACTTGTGTTTTTTTCATAGAATCTCCACTTTTCAAGGCTCTCTGTGCTTCATTCACTTTTGGTAGAGCTGCAAGATGTGGAAAATTTTCAGGCCACGGCATTTGTTTCTGTTCACAGTTATAAAATAAATCCATATAAGTAAATAGAGAATGAGAGTGTGTCCTGCAAATACAACATGGTTGCATCAGCAAGAAGCAGAAGGGCAAGAAGAAATACCCCAGTAAAGAAGTTATTTGAATTTAACAGCAGGTGTATCAACTTGAAAGCCTCAAAGACAAACACAGATTACTTTAAAAAGTAGTAAACCAGCCATGTGCTTCTACTTGAGTTTAGAAAATGTGGGATTAAATGGATATCTGTGGATGATAAAAAATCATCCTTACTTCTGATTCATGTGCTGGAGTTGAACCTGATGGGTGCAGAGTATCACTCAGTGACACAGAGTGTGATCTGTTCTCATGACTCTTCATAGGTTGCATGCAATTATTTGAGAATGCATAGAAGAATTATAATGGGATAAAAAATAGAAGCAAAGATTATCCTTACAAATTGTATTAGGAAGAGATTTAAAATTAAATAAAATTAACCTATTTTGTGCTTTGGCTAGAATATGGGAGTTTTGATCAGATGAGTTAAAGAATAAACACAGGAAGACAAATTTTCCTTTAGGAAAAAAAAAAATAAATAGGTCAACAGAAGTGGATTTTTATGGCAAAAAGTCACTTATGTTAAATTTTACTGTAACCACTAAATTTAATTTCTCTCTGTTTATTTCTGTATTTCTCAAATAATAACATCAAATATCATGGATCCAATGTGATATACTAAGATGCATTTTAACAAAAGTAAAGACTTAGGTCCATTAAATATTTATTAAAAGTGGGTGTTAGCCAGTGATACCAGAGATATCTTCCCTTTTTATGAATTGGCGCACAGGCCTCATCAGAGAACAGAGGCTCTTCTGTCTGTGGCTGGAAGGAATAAAGGAACACAGTAGTGGTACAGAGTCTTCTCTTGATCAGTGTCTAAATCAATGACAACTCTTGCATGACTGCTAATTCTTGCATCAACTGACAGTGCATGTTCGCTAAATCCATGCATGTGTTAGGATTCTCTCAGAGCATATGAAAGAATATGCCTATTAGCATTTTCCTCCTGACAGTTTGCTGACAGAGGTACCATTTGAATTAAAATATTTCTTTTAATTGCAAGAAAGAAGAAGAGGTAGCAGTACTTGAACTACTCATTCCACAGGACCACCATAAAATGACTTCTATTTGTTAATGTCTTTTACAAACTGCAAAAGTAACATTAGTAAGTGGAAGCACTTGGTGCTAAGGGACTTAACCATACAGTAAAGAAACTTTATGGACAGATCATTAATCTCTGACTGAAAAGAGTTAGACTTGATTTTATGCCAAATTTTTTACTCTAAAGACTTTGCCAAATGGCAAAAGCTAAATTATAGAAGAAATATATATTGAAATAAGACCATTTAAATTTTATATCTACTGTGAAAATAGGCAAACACCATCACATTTTTAACATAATCTCAAAATTCAATTCCTAATCCAATAAAAAAAAATCTAATAAAAATTGGCATAAAGTTGTAATAAAATTAATTAATGAGTTGTGTACCACATTATGTTTTCATTTCCAACTTGTTAAAACAGCAGGTTTCACCACTCATTCTCATGTGCTACGTTTCTCTCACTTAGTATTTATGTGTGGGCACAAGAGTAGTTGAAAAATATACCTATTCTGCTAATAACACCACCTGACACTCAGAAAATGTTTCAAGAAGAAGAAAAAGCAATATTTTTGCACACTGTAAATGGGGTGAGAGGCAGAGAGCTATTTTCAGGACATCTACTGCATCTGTTTAAAATGGCATCAATATTCCTAGGACATTAAATTTTGACAGAAGATGGAACAGGTCTCTGCCTGGCCCTAGTTCTATGCACAGTTAAAACTGGAGCAGTGGTTTTGTTTCCCAAGAGAAGCTGTCTGCAGTGACTGACCCATGGACCTTGGCATCCCTTGGAAGAGATCTGTGATGTGCAGAAGTCCTGTGAGCAGCCCAGGCTCTACCCTGCACAGAGGCCAGGCCAGGGCAGAAAGCTGCCTCATGGGACAGTCTGCCTAAGTTGTCCATATCTAAACAAAATTATCCGTATCTAAACTCATGAGCTAACAAAGCCGGGAGTCATCTCTCACCCTGGGAGGGACAGTCACCTGCACCCATACAACTGAACCATTTCATCACCTACAGCTGCATCCAAGATGTTTTTGAGTCCCTGGGCTTTGCTATCCCCCAAACCATGGGGAGCTGTTTGAGGGAGGACTGCTGTGCACAGGGGGGAAGCATGAGAAGGCCACCCCACAGGTCAGCAGTTTATCCTGCCTGCTCCCACACGCTTCCACACTGCTTGGGGAGCTGCAGCAAGATGTAACCTGTGAGTCTTCAGCTTGCCAGGTGGGTGGGCAGCGACTGCACTCGAGGATCCAGCCAGGATCACTCCCCATTGTCCTGTCTGAGGGTGCCAGGTGACCGATGGCACTAACACACTGACCCTTATGCCAGGCTGTGTGCACACAGCAGCGCTGCAAAACCCAGAGAATGGCAAAGCAAGTTAACCAGCTAACAGGAAGAGCACGTGTTGTTAAAGCAAGTGCAAGAGGAAATCACCAGTTCTTGTATATTGCTTTGGCCAAGATTGAATATCTTGTAGAAAACAATTCTTTAACACCAGTAAATTGGAGATTATGAGGTGGCAGGTATGGGATTTACAATGATTGGCACTCGCAATTCAGAGTGAATTCAAAAAAAAGGAACTCACCTCAGTGTAATTAGATTATCTATAGGTGCTTGCTTTCATTCTATTACAAATAACTGGCATGTTTAATATTTACTTACAAGAATTGCTATGCTAAAACAGTTACATATTTCTGACAAGGAAAAAAGTTTGAATTCCACAAAGCATTCATAACAAAAAAAAAATCTTCTAGGGATTGTTCTTTACATCAGATACTTAAGAGGAACCTACATTAAAAAAAATATATAATTGTAATGTCCATTTTCTCATAGCACTTTATAATACTCTTGTAGGAATCTTATTTGTATTTTTCTGGTAAGAAACAGACACTTGAGAAATGTTATTTTTCTCCTGATACCTGTGATAAACTTTTTTATCTTTTCTTATTTTTCAGTGATAGCACAAACTCCACTGTTTTATAATCTAACACAGTAAAGGAGACAGCAGCTTCCCTGACAAGCTTCTCTTTTAAGGAGAGAGGTTTGGTCTTGGGACACAGAATGGATTTGACAAAGCTGTAATTGGAACCTATGTGATTCTTGCTTAAAGAAAAATTCCTGATAGATTCTGATGACTTATTTATGCTTGATATTATAATTACTTGGGTTAGTCTTCCTTGGATTTGAATGAAGCAAATCAGGATATTGTACTTTGGGAAGTTTCTTTGTGCTGAAATAATCTGTTTAGGGACCTGAGGATGTATTCAGCTGCCAGCACACAGCTACAGAGTGCCACAGGGTATCCAAGAGGTAGAGCACCGAGACCCCTCTGCATTCCTCTGGAAACACTGGTGAGATGCCATGGGCTGCACTGATGGGTCCTCCTCAGCTGTGTTATAAATGCAAAGGCAAATTTGGGATAAAATCAAAGAGAGAAATTTATTAATAAACAGCAAAGAATAACAATGAGAGAAAAAAAACACAATAAAAATGGTCAGCGCAGCGCTGGGTGGACAGGGTCTACACCGGAGGTGTAGGGTTCCCAAATCCACATCTGAGCGCTCTCAGGCTTGGGGTTTTATAGGAATTTTAAGTCCTCAGGCTAAAATTCCAAGCAGGCTCCATTCACCAAGTGTTCTTGATTGTTCGGTGAATGGATTTCCTGGCTTGGAAAAATAGACCTAACCAGTGTCCGGACAGAGTCTCCTCATATGTAAAGAGACTCTGTATGTATTTTAATTTTGGGTTATCAAGGCAGAAGTGGTGTGATCCGGGGTTGGTGCCGATGGAAATCTCGGCAGAGTCTTCCCTTTTGTTTCCAGTGATTGCATCTCCAACACTGGTCTGACAGGTGGGGGATTCAGGACTAGCTACGGATAATTTTTCTGAGGCTCGTCTTTGTCGACCTTGATTGTTTCACAACCGAGGTCTGCAGAGACGTTGGTCAGGTCCGGGGTTGGGTTCCTCCTCCGAGCTAGTCCTTTTGTTTTCCTGATGGCTCTCGTCCTGTCTATTTTCCGAGCTAATGTTCGTTATCTGGGTGTTGGCTGCAATCCTTTGCCTTCGGAGAAAAACTCCCGCCCAGGCTTGGAAGAAGGGTTTTTATATATACATCTTTGGATTTTTATTATTTCAACACATATACATCTTATTTATATCTTTACGAATTTTTATTTACACATCATTTATTACAGCTGTGTGTGAGCCCTGGGGTGAGACATCTCAAATCCAGTTCCAGCCTGACTGCTTTGCCATTTTGAATAAAAATCAGTCCACTGTGCTGAGTTGAGACCTTGCATCAAAACTCAAGAAGGAGTGAGCACTTTGGTTCCAGTCTGCCCAAGGTGAACAGAAGATTTAGGACTGCACCAACATGGCACTGTAAGCTCCCTGTTTGGTTCATGCCATTTGCCTTTAAAGATCCCAAAGATTTTAAAAATAATGAGTTAAATGTGCAGACCCTATACTGATACACAGAAATTTTGGGCTGAATTCTTCCTCCAGAGGCCATAAAGATGTGCAGTGTTTCTAAGGAGAGGTCTGCTGGCAGGGTAGCCCTTTATCAGGAGGAAGTTGTCTACAGTGGGGATGTGTGAGTGTGAAAGAAAGAACTGGCATCATTTCATAAACAGTAGTGTGATAAAGTGCAGTTTTCTATAAGGGTTTTGTGAGGAAACAGGGCCATTTGAAGGAAGTGTACTTATGTGCCTTAGGGATTTGTTAAGCATTGTTAGAATAAAATAAATTTCTAGTTCAAAAATAGTATTACCTGCCAAAGTCACATCTTGAGAAATCAGGATTTTTTAAACTTCCGGGGTTTGAGCTTGCACTAAGGATTGATGGGGATCATGTTATAAAGATTTCCCTGATTTCCCTGAAACCATGAAAATGAGAAGCATGCAGAGGGACAGACAGAGAAATAGCAGATTTTTCCTTGTTTGCCTCGGGGGGCTAAAGCCTGAAGGATTGAATACAACAAGATGCAGTAGTGGAAAATGGAAATAAGAGAGGGAATGAAGGCAGGAGGGGAGCATAAAACTTAAAAAAACAGCTGAAAGCTTTAGGGAGAGGGATAAGAGAAATAAAACCATGGAAGATCAAGTATAAAATAGAAGGGAAGTCCCTCAGGGTTAATTCAGAACCACAAAGTAGCCTTGCTATTTTATTAAATACCGAGTTTTGTATAAGTATCACTTAAACCATCTCTTTAATGGGATGTGGCAGCTGCAAGCCAGGGCACAGTGACACTTTAAAAACAGCTGAGAAGAAAGACATAATACTTTCTAAAGGATGAACTTTTCGAGTTCATGATGTATGAACTAAGTCAGAATCTGGCTAGGATCTTGTAGTTAAGCCTTTCAGTCTTGTAAAAAACTCTATTAGTTATTTAACAACCTCAATATTAATTTTGCATTTCACCTGGGAAAAATCCTGTGCCCTTTGCCAGCTCACTGCTCTAGTACCAACTTGGACCTAGGTTCAGTAACATCTCCAAGGGGAAAAAAAAGGCCATTAAATTTATTTCCTCCTGCTGTTTTTCTTTTATTCGTATTCTTCAGAATAGCACTGATCTCAGGAAATGCTTCCAACTCTGCAAGGTATGACAGGGTGGCATGCAACAGTGGTGCATCTCCTAGGAAAGTCTGCCTAAGAGCAAATATGACAAATTCTTCTGCTCTCAGATCCTTGAACTCGAGAAAACCAAAACAGTCTGGGAATGGGTTTCCATGCTGCTGACCTTGTGCTTAAATTGTTGGCTTAGGATGAAAGTTCACTTATTTCCCTCAGGAATAGACAGCAGTACTTGCCCTCAGTTATATTTCTCACAATTTACTCAGTTTCTCTTAATGGTATTTATGAGGAAATTGGGAGAAAATATTATGAAAAATAGATATTGTTGTTTAAGTAAATACTGGTGACTACTGTGGCTGTAAATACTGTGGCTACTGTGATGACTATTGATATTTGGTAAAGAGGAAACCTAATTCCAACTTTTACTCTCAGTTAAAATTGTTATTTAAGGACTTCTCTGCATTTTAAAAATGGCCATAATTAAACTTAACTTGTTCAATGCAGATTTCACATGTATGAGTTTAAAACACATAAAGCAGCACAGGCTTACATCCATTCTAAGATGCTGTTTCTTTCATCCCATAGATGAATTTTTGGTTAGACACAGTCATGGTCATGCACCAGCATCTTTGAATATTTTTTTCCAATATTTCAGTTGGCACAAACACATGTTGTTATACCCTGTAGAGATATTCCACTGCATTCCTACCATATTTTTGGTCAAAAGCTTTTCAGTTTTAGCTACCTTTACCCTCAATAATTTAATTTGGTTTTAGGAATCAGGAGTGAAACCAGGATTCAGTTCTGAGCAATCTGAAATTTTCAATAGGAAAAATCTCCATTTCCTAGCCAAACCTTTTTGGACCACTTACACAAATAAATTCTGTGTCATATTACCCCACTGCAACTACTACAGATAACATAAAATTATTTAATTAAAAAAACTATGAAGAATAAAGCTGAAAGGCTTTTTCTTTTTTCAGAGGATTGAAATATCAGATTTGGTCCACTGCTATGCCTGGTGGATTACCTCATTTTACAGCTGTACGCTTAAGGTACCTAAACTCAACTCTAGACACCTAAATTAAATCCCTTTCCTATGAGTCCAAGTATGGTGCTCTTGACTAACACATGAAGGCCAGAAGAACATCCAGAATTCATCTGAACACACCTTCAAGTAGATTTTTTTTCCAAAGTTTATCACTCAAATATTAACATTTAGTTTTCCTATGTTCAGCTCCCAACCAGAATTTCTTATGATTTAGTACCACTATTTTCTCTGAAGAATAAATTTATGCAGAGCCTTCTCACTGGTATATGAAAAAGGCTGAGGTGCACAAGGTTGGTTAATGGTCTTATTCAAAACTTTGAAGTAGGGAGGTCAGTTATCCATGTATCTCAGCAGCACAGAGATCACTTTGTGGCTCAGGTGCTTGTCTGTGCACCTGCATGGGTGTCAAGGATCCCAACAGTGCTGGGATATCAGGGAGCACTTTCAGTGATAGTATGACTACACTATTATCAATGAGAAATGCAGTTTAAACCAGGCTATCTGTATAAGCTGCAATCATGTTTAGATTACAGCTAAATACGTCAGTGTTAACTCTTTGACAGGTACTTTTTTCCCCATCCACAAAGGATTTTTGTGATTTTTTTTTTTTTTAATTAAAAACCCACTTTGAGATAAACACCAAAATTAGATATTTTTCATTTGTAAAATATTGTTTTGCATTTTCCTGAACATTTCCAGGCCCATCCTGGAGTCACCTTCTGTTTATAATTTGTGTTGGTTTAAAAAATAAAACTGTGAATTAAGAAAAGAGGAAACAATCCAAGTACAGTTTCATTTATCTCTCAAGTCATACCAATGAAACTTAGTTTTATTCATCACAGCAGTAGACAATGTGTTTCCCAGCTTTGTAAAAGAACAGAAATAAGACTCAGCTAATGGCTTTAAACTAAAAGAGAGTAGTTCAGATCAGAAATCAGGAAGAAATTCCTTATTGGGGGTGATGAGGCACTGGCACAGGCTGCCCAAAGGAGTTGTGGACACCCTGTCCCTGGACGTGTTCAAGGCCAGGAGGGATGGGGCATTGAGCAGGCAGGTCTAGTGGAAGATGTCCCTGCCCATGGCAGGAGGGTTGAATGAGATGATCTTTAAGATGCCTTCCAACCCAAGGAGGGCACCTCAAAGACGATTCTTTGAGCCTATGATCCAGTGAGATTGTACGGATAATGCAAGCATCATTAAACGGGAATTACTCTGCCCAAAGAAACATTCTTTTTATCCAAGTATATAACAAATCAAGATACTGTTACCCACAGTGCCATGACTATTATACTGGGTATTATTTTCCTTGATTTTTTTGACCTTTATTCACAAATAAATGCAAACAGGGTTCCATGTCTAGAAATGCCTTACAAGAAAACATACCTTGCTGAGAAGTTTTTGTACTGAAAAGATACAGAGATACCTTTTAAATTTCCCTTCCTCCTCCATTTTATTGAATAAAGATGTCCAAACAGTACTGTGCAGAGAAGAGTATGTTTTTAGACAATTTTGGTAACAGAGAGAGACAAATTAACAGAGGTCTCTTTCAAAACCTTTTATTATCTAGTTCTGTGAAAATTCCTTCTGGTCCATTGATGTCTAGTGTTGCATCAGACTGTATCAATTAACATTTTCTTCATACAGCAGAGGGTCAAAAGTTTTTTTATAACTCAAATTTTATTGTACTATAACTTCATCTATTCCAAAAGACTCCGAGATCGAAAAGCACCAATAAGAAAATAAACCCAACCCATTTTCTGGAGATCAGTTGACTTTGGTTTCTTTTCATTATCCATTTTTATTCATTATGTTTGTATCCCTGTTCCCTGTGACAAATCCCAAGATTCCAAACAAATATTTTAGAATTTTAAACATTTTTTTTAACTAGGTGACTTTTAAAGTTCCACTCAAAGACATGATTCTGTGACTTTCTTTATTCATGGAAACAGAGATTATCAGAGCCTATCAGAATGTAGCAGCAGCTTTCAGGTTCTTATTTGCCTGTTTCAGTGGGTATTCTGTTAGTTTTCTATGTTCACAGACTTCCTAACACTTGAAGTAAATATTTCAGTTAAATTTTGAGATGGGTCTCAATTATTACTGATTGTTTTTTAATATTATTACTACTTGACATCCAGAAAATGAGAAAACATGGGCAAAAGTGGAAGAGACATCATGGACAAACCCTGAATCCATCTTTTCTTTTCTTTTTTTTTTTTTTTATTATTTTATTTTATAGCTTGTCTGGCTGCATAATAACATTCTGGACATTGTGAGAATTTAAATGTGCCTCAAAGATGAAAATTTTAAGGCATGAGATCATTCATGGATAAAAGTGCATTTTAAAACAAACATGTTTTCCTAAAAAATATTTTTATGAGACAATTAACAGCCCTTCCCTTCACAGTTCCTTTTGAAAATAAGCAGACACTGATTCACTTCCAAGCTGCTGATGAAAAAATAAGGACCCAGAGGAAAACAAAGCAGACAGGGACAATACTGTTGATGTAAATGAATGAATACATTCCATTGACAATTCAGTTTGTCAGTGAGACTCTAAATAGCAAAAAAACCCAAGACTTGCAGGGAACGTAAGTTTCCTGCTGAACTCTGGCAGTCGGTAGAGAATGAAGATTAATATCTCAAAATATTTTTCTGAAGCTAAAAATTACTAAAATTTTTTGGTTCATAAATGGTAGACAGACTTTATTAAACATTTCCTTTTTGATAATGTTAAAATAAAAGGTTTTTAAATTATTAAAGTATTATTGTATAATATATTTTAGAATAAAACAAAGTGCAAAAATAAAATGCATTACATATAATTTTAAGTTATTAAGTTGCCTTCCCTAAATCAAGCATATAATTTAACATCATAATGAATTTGATCTAAAATAAAAGGCCTGTAAAGTCCTTTTTGCTAATCTATAAGTTAATATGACAGCAGTTTGAAGCAGTTCCATTAGAAGTACATATTGACATAATTACTGGAAACATTTTAATTTTGAAACAATGTCATTTCACCTCAGAGCATGTTGACTAACTCTTATGCTAAGAAAACAGCCGAATGTTGGGTTATGCCTCATGATAAGTCATAAATTCTTGGGAAATCTCATTTTATACACACTGTAGACAACTTAGGACTCTGCTCTGCCTCTGAAAGTGACTCACTGACACACACACAGACACATCTGGTATTTATAGTTTCTTTTGTCCCAGCTTTGGTTGCCTTTGCTCTCATGTCAAGTCATAAAGATCCTAAGGCAATATAGAATTTCCTGAAAATAGTTTAATTGCTCACTGACATTATCTTGAGTGAAATCTAATTTAAAATGAAGACTTTGCAGGTCTTGCCAACTTGTGAAACATGCAACACTACATTTATTACTGAGTAAGAGAGTATCTGTCATGGCATTTAATCCATTCAACATGAAACAAAAGGGCAATATTCTTCATTTCCAGCTTTAGCCATATAAAAATTAGATGTCTCAGTCTAAGCTATCGACCTTAAACTCTGTGGTCAGTAGAGAGAAATAGCCATTTCACATGACAATTCATCTGACCTTTCTTAGGTACATATTTTAAGATGAGATGAACAGTCCTCCAGGGAATTAAAATGAGATAAACTGCCATCTAGAAATTTGATATCTATATCTAACCTAATCAGGGGAGGCTTCCTCTGCAGTCAGTAGAGAGAAATAGGTTTCCTCACACGACCTTCATCGTCCCCAAGGCATCCAACCTCCTGAAATATGCCTCAGCCCGGCAGCAGAGCTGGGGAGTTTGGCAGCAGACTAAAATCACTGTATCCCTGCATGCAGCACAGCTTTGTACCCCATGGGTCACTTTGGAGGATCTCACTGCTCAGGGCTGGCACCTCACTCTGCAACTGCACCAGGGCATCTGGGCACCTGCCCGTGCTGCCCACACTCACACTGCAGTGCTGATACAACAAAGGAGCATTAAAAACACTCAGCAAGTCAGGAGCTAGGAAACATCCCATCTGTTTTTTGTACTGGATTAAAACTTAATGCTACAGTGGTGTAGATCTGAATTAATCACATCAACTTCAGCGCAGTTATTGTGGCCTGGAGCCAGTAGGAGAGCACAAAAGCAGTGTTTGTGAGGCTTTCTTCAGCTTATGGCAGCTGTTTAGCTCATCTTTGATCATACTTACTTTTTTTGCCGTTAAGCTTTTTGGTCACACTATCTTTGCAGAGATAGCTGCTCCAAACAATACCCGTGTTCACACGCCAGCAAAGGTATTTGTGCATGTGGATTAGCTGGTTTTTGCTTGTCATGCACTTATTCGCCTTTGTGTTGTTTTTGTTTTGTTTACAAAAAGATATTCAGCTACTCGAGGAACATAAGCAGCAGCATATGACACAGCTGAGCAGCTGTACACGAGAGTTAACATTGGTGCAAATGTTCCGCTGCAGGGGTAGGAAGGGCTGTGCCATCCTAGGTCAAGACAAGGCTGGTAGCTCACATAATACAACAATGAGCAGCAGATGCTCTTAGCAAAGACTGGCAGGACAGGGCATGCCTCTGGCAATGCATCCCTAGAATACACATCCAGTTTTCAGTGGCTCAAAGACTTCCTGAGCTGGTGTGAATGCCTTTGCATTTAACAGCCCTGAAAGGATTTGTGAATTTATTACTTTTTTTAATCCGTGTAAACTTTGAGCATTGCAAACATCCAACAGCACAAAGATTCTCAGCTTAATTACACACCACATGAAGAATCCTGTCCCTGTTTTATGTTGCCAGTTATTAGTTTTATTTGATACTGCCTGGGTTTTATGGCCAAAGAGATACAGAATGATTGTTCCTTATTAACCTTCTCCAGCTCCTACACGGTTTTGTAGACCTGCACCGTGTGCCCTCTCATTCATCTGTTCACAAGGCTGAGTGCCAGTCAACTGAGTCATTTCTCATTTCCAGAGGTTCCATATCATCAATCACTTTTGCTGTTCCTTTTGTACCTTCTCCTTTTGTACTCAAGTGCTTGTAGGCAAAACATGAACCCAGAGAAAGGAAGGTTTATCAGGCTAAAGGATGAATAATACAGTATATATTTGTAAGAAGTGCATATTTTAGGGATATTCAATGAGAAAAAAAATAGAAGCCTAACTGATTATTTTTCTTCCTAGGTGAAGATAGCAGCAGCAATTTAAACAGATCACTACACTTGAACATTTTTAACAAATATCTTCATCTTTTTTGGATAGAGTCTACATAAGCAGATCTCTCATAGGTGATAATAAAACACTTTCTTAGAAATTTCAGGAATGTCTACAAAACCAGTATGAATTTTAATCCTCTCCAAATCACATTTCAGTAATGAGGCTACTTCAGATCTTTTTTTCTGTAGAAGTTCCAGAATGTAAGGAAATAAAATGCTATGCAAATATTTGAAAAGGACAGCAAGACTGTTGTCATGATAAGCTGTCAGGTTGACACTGAACTCAGGAAAACAGGCATTGAGTCCCACCTGATACAAGACTAGGCAAAGAGCTACATGAAGGAAATAAAACTGATGTCAGTCTAGAAAACTACAGAAAATAATTTTTGTTAAAGTAAGATTACATTTTTGTGGGATTATGGGCCTATTGATGAAGAAAATTGTATTAACCCTGATTTCCTTTTTAGATTTTCCACTTTAAATTACCTTACATTTAATTAGATGACCTTAAATTAGTGTGGTACATTAAAATTTAACAGAACGTACCTCCATGGATTAGAAACAGAAAATAGACATACCTCAAAATATTTTTATAAAATCAGACCAT